>NC_056748.1:178412528-178457528 GCF_019279795.1 Protopterus annectens
TATTCCACCTTCACTCTACCAGGACAAAACTATATCCCCCAAAATAGTCCATCCTACACTTCATCACCCTAAAACTCCAAATAACAAAACTAACCTCAAATTACTATTTAAACTACAAAGATTCTTAGTTTACCTGAAAAATCGAATCATCATTGATGGTGATATCCATCCTAACCCAGGTCCCACCACTGTCCCAGACTCTAACCCCTCTAAATTAACCCGAAAATCTACCGACTCCCTACTAATACTACATCTGAACCTAAGAAGCATTAACAATAAAGTTCACAACCTACACGCCACGATAGCTACTCATTCCCCTGACATTATGTGTCTAACTGAAACATGGCTAAAACCCACCACTAAGGATGAAGAGATCCTCCCACCCGGGTATAATATCTTCAGGGCTGACCATGCAAAGAAAAAAGGTGGAGGAATAGCTGTTATGTTTAGAAATACCCTGAATATCCTTAGGAATCCATTACAACCTCCTATAATCTCTAACTTAGAACTTATTGCCCTTAAGATATGCCTAAACACTCAAAAATGCATCAACCTCATTGTAACCTATATCCCACCAGGGAAGAACACAGAAAACCTGGAGCAAACCCTGTGCTGGTTAGCCACCAGCTACCCACAAGAAACTATAGTACTTGGGGACGTTAATATTGACTGGTCTCTCTGTTCTACCCATACAACCCCACAACCTATTAACCTACATGTTTTTTCCCAAAATATCCTATCCCCAACCAGAATAGGCAATACTCTCCAAAAAGAAAGTACCATTGACTGGATACTTACCAATAGAGACTCAAACAACTATACCACAGGCACCCTTCCCAGTGACCTCAGTGACCACCTAATTACATATATTATTAAACATAAATGCCCAACTTCCAACCCCCCCCCCCTTATATAGACTAATCAGAAACAAAAAGAAATTTGTCCCACAACAATTTCTTGCTGACCTAAAATCCTGCAACTGGACCATATTAAAAACTCTACCCCTCCAGGAGAGTGTGTCCCACTTCAACGACACATTCCTTAAGATACTTGACTCACATGCCCCACATAGACAAATTAGATCCAAAGTACGTATAGTACCTTGGCTAACTAGAGAAACTAAAACCAAAATTAAACTCCGTGACCAGGCCTGGGATAAATGGAGAGCCACAAAAACCCCCCAAGATCGTACTAAATTTCAACAGCTAAGAAACACTACTAAAACAGCCATTACCCAAGACAAAAAACAATACTTCTGCCACCTCCAGCATAAACACCAGAACAACCCAAAGAAATTCTGGGCAGGTTTTAACAACCTCCTGCACCCAGGTAAAACTACTACCCCAACCCCTGAGAAACTTATTGAGAAAGGGCAGGAAGAAGTAGCCAACACCTTTAACTCCTTCTTCACCGAGACTATCCAAACTCTAGCCAGTCAACTAACCTCCTCTCCCCCATCTGCCACACAACCTCATGATGATGCCCCTACCCCTTTCAATTTAAAGCCAGTCTCTTCCTCTTTTATACGTACCCTCTTAAAAAAACTCAAACCAACCACCCTAGCGGCTGACCACCTCCCAGCGGAAGTCTTACAAATTGCGTCTGATGTAATCGCCTACCCCATATCAATCCTTATCAATAGAACTATAACTGAAGCTAGCATCCCCTCTATTTGGAAGATTTCTTACATCATTCCGCTTCACAAAGGAGGTACCTCCACGGAAACATCAAACTATAGACCAATAGCAATACTGTCCCCAATAGCGAAAATTATGGAAAGATGCATCCACAAACAACTCCTTCACTACCTAACCTTTAATCATCTCTTGTCCAACTCCCAGCACGGCTTTCGCCCCCACCACAGTACAACTACTGCCCTCCTTTCCTTTGTCGACTCCATTAATAACAATCGTAATAACAAACTAATATCTTCCGCCCTCTTTCTTGACCTATCAAAAGCATTCGATATGGTCAATCACCAGCTCCTTCTTAACACCCTTGAAACCCTACATCTGGACACCCCAGCACTAACCTGGTTCAAGGCTTACCTCACTGGTAGGCAACAAGCTGTCCTGTGGCAAAACAGACTATCAGGCCTGCTCCCCAATACCATAGGCGTTCCTCAGGGCTCGATACTGGGTCCACTTCTGTTTTCCATCTTCATAAACGACCTTCACTCAGTCATCCCTAAATCCACCTGCATCCAATATGCCAACGACTCCACCTTGATCTGCTCAGATGTCTCCCTCTCGAATCTCCAAACCACCACTCAACTCTGTTTTACTCTAGTAGAAAAATGGTTCACCGACTTGAAACTCCTACTCAATCCAACTAAAACTAAATTACTACTATTTTTCCCCAACGTCTTCTCACCCCTAGGAAAAGAACTCCCAAATACTAACAATATAACCTTCCATGTTAAATCCAACAATGGGACCATCATAGCCCCTGTCACCAGTACCAAATTACTAGGTGTTACTATTGATCATAAGCTCAAATTTGACATACACATTACCCAAACCGTAAAATCTGTTAACAAAAAACTTGGATCCATGTACAGAATAAAAAACTTTTTAACTCCTACAGCCAAATTAACTATTGCCCGCACGCATCTCCTCTCCACCCTCCTCTATGCTTCCCCGGTCCTTTCTTTCCTCAATAAACGTGAGCTTAACATGCTCTCTCTTGCCTACAACCACATTGCTAGATTTATAACAGGTTCCCCATATCGCACCCACCATTGTCTTAACCTGAGGAAACTTGGCTGGTTGGAACTGCCCAATCTTCTCAAACTTAACCAACTCACTGAAGCTTGTAAAATAATCAACCAACCAGATAGAACTCCCTCACTGTGCAGCATTCTGACCCCCTACACTAACCTTAATAGCCTTCGATCATCCAACAGCACCCAGATCCTAACCATTAAAGCTAACAACTCGGGTGGTGATGCCCTCTATGCCAACTCCATTGGCAAGCCGTGGAACTCCCTGCCAAACTACCTAAGACTTACAACCTCGCACAATCAGTTCAAAAACAACCTTAAAGAATATCTCAAGACACAATGGCTATGCCCATGTCGTGAACCTGACTAACTATATATCTCAAACCCACCTAGTCCCATGTCTCCTTAGTCCATTTTCCCTTACGCAGATCTTTAAAATCTCTTGACCCCTAATTGTAAGCGGGTGATTCTTGATCTAGTCTATATTCTATTAGTATATACTAAATCACTACTATGTATAACCTGCTGTTTGTTCTTTTGTCTTATATAACATCTATGTTATTATTTTTTTATCCTGTAAATGTAACATGTATTCTCTTTTTGTAACATGTATTTTCAACATGTATTTTCCATTATGTTGGAGCTTTTCTCCTCGGGCCTCTACTGAAAAAGGATATGTATCCAGCTAGACTAGCCCGGTTAACAAATGTAAAATAAGTAATAAAATAAATAATAGCGTAGCTATTGGCACATGGTGTGCCTATAGCTATGCCTGTTTTTGATAAGAACAGAGTCCACAAATAAAAAGACATTGTTGTCAAGTACTATTTGTAAGAACAAACATATCACATCTAGTTCAGTATATTCATATGTGCTGTGACTTCTTATGCCGTCATAGTTAGGTATCACAGTAAATAAGAATACCACATCAAGGGTAATCAAAAGACAATTTTCAGATAATACAACTAACTGTGAAGGCATAGAAATGACTGGAGAGTTCCTAAGATATGTCTTGGGTAATACTGATTTTGGTTTAGAATTAAAGTTCTACGTGAGGTTTGTAGATGACTGCTTTTTGATCTGTGAAGGGACATCAGAGAGATTGTTAGAATTTATTGAATATTTACATTCTACCACCAGATATTTAAGATTCACTCATCACTTTTCTAGAGATTCTATAGATTTTCTGGATGTTCAGGTCTCTAGAGGCTCTGATATTGGCTTTGTAACAGGTATGTACAGGAAGCCCTGTAGGAAAAATGCTGTGTTGCATAGGAGTAGTATGCATCCTGGTTATAGTTATTGAGGTTATTGATTGTAATCTCAATAAATATGCCAGCTTGTTTTAAGGGGGTAGGACATGCGTATATCCAGACTAAGTAGCTCAGCTGTAGTATTTGAATGCGATCTGCAGACCCTTGAATATGAATTTTGGGAGAGGGGTTATAGTAACAGAGAAGTGCAGAACATATGTAATGAGACATTAAATTGTAAGAAGGCAAGGGCATGTCCCTATTTTTCTTTTTTTATATATATTTTTTATTAGAGTTTCAAATCAAACATAACAATAGTAAGTTCTCAATAACAATGAAAAAACTATGTTAATACCAAACAGAGTAGAACATGAATTAATTTTCTTATCGATAAAAGGAAAAACATGTAAGTAACTAACAAATTAACTATTTACAAAGGGTGGCTACTAATACACAATTAAACATAAATATATATTTTCAGTTGATACCATGGAATAATCATTGTATGTTTAAAAGTTCACTTAGTCCTTTCCATGAATTATATGAGAAGGTGATTCTTGTGGTTTTTGTTCGTATTGTAATAATCTCCAAATGGCTAACTTAAGAAGCAATGTTTCTGAATTCATTAAAGGAGGGAATAATGTCACTTTTCCAGTTCCTTGTTATTACTTTCCTTGCAATTGACAGTATACTCCACAAAATTGGATGTGTTACCTTTATAACACATTCAGGTATTGGAGTATTAAAGAAAACTAAGGATTTAGTCAGTACAAATTTATTAGAGAATAAAGCCTGTAAGAAAAATTTTCCCCAGTATGTTTTAATTTCAACACATTCAAAAAAATGTATGTTCCCAATCAACTTTCTCATCTAATTTACATCTCCAACAAGTGATTCTAGTTTTAGATATGATTTCTATTTTATGTGGTGTACAAAATGATCTAGGTATATATTTCCATGAGAACAGTTTCCATTTAAGTGAAGATGTAGTTAGTGTAGATGATTTCAAAATGAATAGTTTATCTTCTTCACTTGGGGAATTTTTTGTTTATATTCTTAAAATAGTTCCAGTACGATTCTTTAATGTATTGCACCTCTGTTCTTATTGTTTTTTTATATTTTATATAATATGTTGAACATCTCCCATGTCATACCTCTCCATAAAGGAGGCGGTTCCACAGAGCTGTCAAACTTTAGACCCATAGCTATTCTGTCACCTCTAGCTAAAATTATGTAGAAGCCATGTACACATACAGCTCATGAACTACCTCACACAGAACAAACTGTTGTCAAACTTTCAGCATGGCTTTAAGCCACACCACAGTACTACTTCTGCCCTCCTCTCTTTCTCTAACGTCATTAACCACAATCGCAGTAATAACAAACGATCCTCAGCACTCTTTCTAGATCTATCCAAGACTTTTGACATGGTTGACGAGAAAATGCTTGTAAATACCTTGTAGGCCTTCTCCTTAAACAACCATGCACTCCAGTGGTTTCAATCCTACCTGCAGGACAGGCAACAGGCAGTCCTATGGCAGGACAAGCTATCATCTCACCTACCCATCACATTAGGAGTCCCCCAGGGCTTGATACTAAGACCCCTTCTTTTCTCCATCTTTATCAATGACCTTCATTTAGTCATCCCAGATACTATCTGCATTCAATATGCAGATGACTCCACCCTGATTTGTTCTGACACCTCACCAGCTACTTTATTCACATTAATCCAAAATACCTTCAATACAGTGGAAACATGGCTCTAGAATCAACATCTAATCCTAAACCCCAACAAAATTAAGCTGCTCCTCTTCTCCCCTACACACAGGACCCCCTTGCCATCCTTCAACATAACTGCTAACAGTGGCACTATCATCTCCCCAGAAGCTCAAACTAAACTACTGGGTGTCATAGTTGATAACAATCTGAAGGTTTGATGTGCATATCTATCAGACTATAAAAAACATTAATAAAAAACTTGGCTGTCTTTACAGAATCGAACCTTTCCATACCCCACTTGCTAGAACTGCAATTGCCTGTTCCCATCTACTGTTAACTCTTCTCTACGCCTCACCTCTATTCTTCAACTTAAACAAAATAGATCTTAAACTATCATCCTGCTATAACCACATTGCCAAATTTGCTACTGGCACATCCTTCCGGACACACCAATGTCACAACCTAAATTGCCTAGGATGGCTTGAACTGCGTAGCCTACTGCAGTTCAACCAGTTAATAGTGGCACATAAAGTCCTTTACCAACCAGAAAATACACCTGCACTAAAAAATATTATCAGCCCCTACACCAGCACCTGGCCACTGTGATCATCCACTAGACTTCTAGTTCAAACATACAAATCCAACTACTCAGCCGGGGACTCTTTGCCAACTCTGTTGGAAAAACATGGAACAGACCCCCAGATGACTTGATCGTAGAACCCTCACTAACTCATTTTAAAAACAAACGCAAGAAATACTTCAAAACTCATTGGTTATGTCCTTGCAGTAACCCCGACTAGTGACCTCTCTATTACTTAGGTGCCTTACCTTCAACTACTTCTAACTTTTTACTACCACACCATTTCAGGAAGGGTCAATTGTATAACTGCTGCTCAATGTATCTTAAACCTGGATGCAATGTTATGTATATATAACTTTGAAAGTAATGTTATGTTTTGTAAAGTGTTTATAATAAGTTAGTACTATATGTGCTAAATGCTGGTATTGCTTTTATGACTGTAATCTGCTTGAAACTAGCATTTACTAAATGTTCAATGTGTATTATTATCTTGAAGCTTTTCTCCCCGGGCCTCTGCTGAAAATGGATAGATATCCAGTCGGACTATCTCGGTCAACAAATGTAAAATAAGTAAATAAATAAATACTTTCTATGTTTTATACCAGCAAATAAGAAAGTGGTGTGAGTAAACGGTTCTTCCAAAAATAAAAATACAATGCAGAAAAAGCAAAAGTTTTAATCCAAATGGTGAGCGCTTTCGTAGCCCAAGGCTACTTCATCAGACAAGGCTGCAGTTTACGAAAGTGCTCACCATTTGGATTAAAACTTTTATATGTTTTCATTAGCTGTGGTCTGGAGCCTCCTTTGCTTTTTCTGCACTTTCTATTTTCTGTTGTATATGAATCATTAAAAAAATCAAACTTTGGACAGATTTTTTAACTGTTGGTTGCATAATCTCTGTTCTTTTTTCAACATATTGTATTGTACACAATTTTTAATATGTAACCGTAGATGTTCGTGTTTCACTGTTGCAGTCATCACACTTGGGTTATCCTGCCAGGGGTAGCTGTCAGTCAGAATACCAGAGGCTTAGTATTTCTGCTTCGGTTGTTGTCGCTCTAGGACTGACGTCATGTCATCAGTGGTATAAAATTAGGCAGCCGATGCCATTACATAAGTCTGTCTTGCTGAGGAGCCTGAAGCAGAAGCAGTTTGCACGAGTGCCGGTTGACCGCTACCTGAATTTTCATTTCCGAATTGAAGTTGAAGTCTTCTAAAGCTAAGTACCCCGTTGGGGATCCTTTTTTCTTGCTCTAACCGATGTCAGAAAAAGTTAACCCTTATTTCGCCTGTGGAAAGCAAGTACCACACCGAGATTTCCATTCTTACTGCGTCACCTGTTTAGGCCCAGACCACAACGTCCCTCGCTGTCAGTGTTGTGCTTTGTTCAATGCCAAAAGTATACGTCATTGGGCCCTTGTTGTGGCTAAATGTTTTCGCTCTTGATCTTCATATTCCGAAATGGCTTCGGTAAGCCAGCCGGCTACCAATCTTCCAAAAAAAACATAAGGATAAAGACAGAGACAGACTGCACAGGTCCAAAACTGCCGACAGCACTTCCGTTAAGCTAGTCGCCAGTTCGCCGGTCCTCAGTGAGGTGTTTTCACAGCCCCTGATGCCCGCTTCTGTGGATTCGCAGGCCGCTACTGAGACCCGTTCGGAGTCCAGTATGCCGCAAGACTCTTCTTTGACTAAGGATCCTGCGGATGTCTCTACCTTGGATGAGTCCGTAGCCACTGAGCAGGTACTGGCTTCCAAGGAAGTTCTTCACAATACCGATACTCGATTCTTTCTAAAACTATTGAGTTTCTAAGGCCCAGGGTACGAACTACGCCGAAAAACAACGACCCAAGCTCAAGCACCTGCTTCCATGCCTCAATCTCAAATGCTTAAAATGGTGGAAGACCTTATCATGCTTATTAGGGGAAGCCAGCCTACCCCTTCCAAAAAAAAAAGAGACTTGTCCCCAGCACTTTTATCTGACCAGGGGTCCGATGACTCTGAGGTTTCTGAATATGAAGACATGGAACCCTTGTCTGCTTCTGAGGATTCAGATGCAGAGGAATCCATTCCTTCTGCCTCTCCTCCAGAGGATTTTTCTTTTGGTGAAACCCTAGGAGCATTTCCAGTGGGAGTGTCAGGACTATCCTCAGTCCAAAAAGAGACTCGGGGAATTCTTAGAGTTACCACAGCACAGACCTTTAGCCATTTCTCCTGTCCTGGGTGTTGTGGTTGATGCATTTATGGAATCCATTTTAACCCCTGACACCCTTCCACCTGCTCTCAGGAAGCCTGACAGGTATTACAGAGTCCCTGACTCGTACAAATTTCTTTTCAAAAATCCTACTGCTGACCCAGAGGTCATCTCCCAAGGACCTAAAGAAATAAAAGCAACCACAGCTAAGAATCCCACCCCCTCAGACAGGAATTCCTGAGCTTTAGACAGATGGGGTAAAAAAAGTATACACCTCTGCAACTCTTGCCATTAGAGAACTAAATTGTCAGTTCCACATGTTGAAATACCAGCAACATACTATGGAACTCCGTAAACAAAAAATATCTACCTTTCCGGCTTGTGCAGAAAATAAAGAATTACAGCAGCTTATGCATTCTGCAAGCCATGTTACAAAACACACCTTGTAATGTGGCTTTGACGCCCTAGAAGCATCCTGCAGGGCAGCAGTCACAGGTTCTGTACTTAAAAGTCATGCTTGACTGAAGGCATGCTTGTCTTAAGGAATAGACCTTGCTAGTCCATGTCAAATCAAAACTATTGGACGCACCACTGAACAAAGACAATTTGTTTGGCACCAAGGCAGAAGAGGTCTTAAAAAAAGATGGAAGAAGATAAATCTACGCAGACAAACTACTTACAGGTCCAACCTCCGAGGCACTGCCCCCCCCTCAAGACCAGCTCAGACAAGACCTAGGGGAAGCAGACCCCCCCCCCCCGACAGCAGTCCCAGGGGAATGCAAAGCTCTAAGCAATGGAGTTCCTCCACTTCAAAAACAGGGAGTGCTAAGCCACCTCCTTATGAAAAGAACTCATAATGACTGTACGCCTCCACCCCTTACCTCTGCCCACCTGCTTGTGCCCCTAGGAGGAAAACTGTCCTCCCATGCCAAAAACTGGGCCTCTATCACCAACGATCGATGGGTCCTCAACAAAGTGTCCTAGGGATACAAATTTTATTTCCACACTATGCCAACCTCGAAAGGGTTCCCAGATCTTCCTCCAAACCAGTGGGCAGAGGCACAAATCCAAGTCCATTCCTTGCTCATCGTGAGGGCAATACAGCCTGTTCCTGCAGACCAGCTAGGCCAAGGTTTCTATTCCTGACTGTTCCTGGTACCCAGAAAAGAGAGCACCTGGCATCCAATCCTTGATCCATCTATTCTAAACACCTTCCTGGTGATACCAAAATTCAAAATGCTCACCCTCCCAACAGCTTCTTCCTCTGCTATCCAAGGATGCTTGGTTAGCTAACCTAGACCTAAAAGAGGCCTATCTACACATCCCAATCAGGAATTCCTGCAGGAAATATCTAAGTTTCAGGGCAGGATCTATGCACTTACAGTTCTCTCCGCTTCCATTTGGGCTTATCCACTGCTCCCAGAGTTTTCACAAAATGCCTGGCTCCAGCCATTGCTTTTTACAGACAAAGGAATATTCAAATTTACCCCTACCTAGACGGCTGCCTGATTCAGGCAGACAGTCAGGAAAAGCTGTTACAGCACCTGACCTTTGTAAAGGACCTACTGACCTCCCTGGGGTATACTGTAAACGAAAAGAAATCCAAACTAGTATCCACTCAAAAAATTGTATTCCTGGGAGCAAGTCTGGACACAGCATCACGGATGGCATTCCTTACTCCAGAATAATAAGCCTGTCTGACACATTACTTCTCTCAACTAGCCACCAGAACCCAGTTATCTGCAAGGACAATCCTGCAAGCTCTAGGGTTCATGGCATTCTACATTCTACTCATTCCGTATGCCAGACTGCATATGAGAAAACTTCAGTGGTACCTAAAAAGCCTTTGGTGTCAACACTCTCAGGACCTGGAAACTATCATACCTGTGAGGAAAGATTTTCTTTGGTGGGCAGCAGCATGCAACCACAACAAGGGTCTTCACTTCTCACAACCCCACGCTGCCCAAACCCTAACCAGAGATGCATCAGATTATGCCTGGGGTGCACACCTGGATGGCAGGTGCATTCAGGGCCATTGGATCCCAAACAAAATGCATCTGCACATTAACCAAAAAGAGATGCTAGCTGTTCAACATGCCCTGACAGCTTTCAGACCCCTACTCTCCCCGGGGCCTCTACTGATCAAAACAGACAACACCACAGTGATGTGGTACATCAACAAGCAGGGAGGAACTCACTCTTATCCCCTCTGCAGGCTCGCCGTAACCCTTTGGCACATGGCTTCAGTCATGCAAATTCACCTAGAAGCACAATTCCTGCCAGGATCCCAAAACTCTCTGGCAGACAACCTAGGCAGAAACCTTCTAGACCCTCACGAGTGGCAGCTGGACCACAGCACCTTCAAACTTGTAACCCAGAAATGGGGCACCCCGAAGTTGGACCTCTTTGCCTCCCACAACAATCACCAGCTTAGCAAATTCTGCACCAGGGAAACTCACAGCAAGGCCTGGAAAGTGGATGCCCTATCCTTCCAATGGGCAAACCTTTTAATCTATGCATTTCCCCCTCTACCTCTACTTTCAAGGGTACTACTCAAAATAAGGGAGGAAACATCAAGAGCAATCTTGATTGCCCCAGACTGGCCACTCCAGCACTGGTATCCACTGCCGCGCAGTCTGTCACCCTTGCCATCATGGCACTTACCACTGCTCCCAACTCTCCTGACCCAGCAGAATGGAGAATTCATGCACCCACAATTGCAGACCCTGAATCTGGCAGCCTGGCTTATTTCCTGACCTCTCCTCCAGCTGCCGGCCTAAGCAAGCAAATCCTGGATGTTGTACATGAGGCCAGATGCCCCAGCACTAGAAAATCCTATGCTGACAAGTGGAAAAGGTATTGCACCTGGGTCCAGGCTAAAGGAGCTGAAACAGCACAGCCCTCACTATCTCTCATCCTGGATTACCTAGCAGACCTGCTACACAGGGGCCTATCCTTCTCTTCTATTAAAATTCATGCCTCTGCCATCTCTGCTCATTACAGCACAGAGCCACCTTTCTTTTCTCACCCTGTCATCAAACAGTTCCTAAGAGGGGCTAACAATTTAAGGCCACCCAGAAGAGCTCCTATCCCAGCTTGGGACCTTAACTTTGTGTTGGAAAAGCTCACACTATCCCCCTTTGAGCCTGCAACTTCAGCAGAGTTAAAATTCCTCTCTTGGAACAGCCTTGCTTCTGGTCATCACTTCAGCTAGAAGAGTTTTAGAGCTACAAGCACTCATGGCTGTGGAGCCCTTCATCATTTTTCATGCTGACAGGGTCTCCCTCAGGACTAACCCAACTTTTATGCCTAAAGTGGTGTCCAGTGTGGTTCTCAACCAATCTATTCATTTGCCCACTTTTTTCCCTAACCTACAAAATAAGGGAAAGGATTCTGCATTCTCTAGATGTGCACAGACATCTCAGATTCTACCTGGATAGGACTAAATCTTTTAGAAAAAAATGACCATTTGCTAGTCAGCTTTGCAGCAGGGGCAGAGGGCAAGGCCATATCCAGAGAGTCTCCAAATGGATAGCACACTGTATCATTTCTTCTACAAATACCACGGGAAACCTCTCCTAAGGGGGTCATGATGCATTCCATCAGGGCAAACTCCACCTGTGCAGCCTTTCTCAGAGGGGTCCCTAACAGGGACATCCTGGAGGCTGCAACAAGGAGTTCTGTTCATACTTCACCAAGCATTACCACCTGCCTATCTTCTCCAAGTACAGGGCAAGCTTTGCAGCCGCAGTCTTGCAGGGCATCCTAGCCAGCCCCCAGTCTTCTTGTCTGCCTCCACCCTTTTCTGCAGCTTTGGGAATCAATCCAAGTGTGATGACTGCAACAGTGAAACATGAACATAGTACAGTTGTGTACATTTAACATAAATGTAGATGTTCGAGTGTATTTACTGTTGCAGTTCTGGTTTCCCACCCTCCATTCCCATTGTCTCTCTCTCTTTCCCTCCCTCACTCCTTACAGGGATTTCTGGTATTTACTTTCTACTGGTGGTGTTCTTCCACCATAACCTAGCTCCCTATTTGGGGGCTGCTGACATTCGGGGCAAGAAAAACTGATGTAATGGCATTGGCTGCCTGATTTTATACCACTGACGACCTGACGTCAGTCCTGGAGTGACAGAAACTGACGCAGAAATACTAAGCCTCGGGCTGACTGAGGACTAGCCCTGGCAGGATAACCTAAGTGTGATGACTGCAACAGTGAATACACTCGAACATCTACATTTATGGTAAGTGTACACAGCTGTACTTTCTTTCCCCAAGTTAAACTTATCTAATATATACTGGGCTGATAAAGCATTCTTTTTATGCATCAATTGAGACCAATAAATTGTTTTTTCTTTAAAACTTTTCATAGCTAACACATTGGAAGATGTGATATTGTTTTGTGTATAACTATTGGAAAAATAAGAAATAGCCATGCTTTATATGATGGATTTTTGAGGAAAACGGTTCTCAGTGCTCTTATTGTTATATTAATGTCTGAGTTAATGTTAAGATTAGTATTATAGGTTCATAGTTTAGTACTAAGCTAACTGCCCTTGTGAGACATTTTAAGCCTAGCCAGTTATCCCTTGTGAGACTCAAACCCTGCACCTTGTGTTTGTAAGGCAAACACCTTAGCCATTAAGCCACCAATTCCTTTTTTATTATCCAATACATGGAATTGTGAGGGGATATAGATTTATTAGGATAAGTCAAAAAAGTGGATGGAGTTAAATGTCCAAAGATATTTTTCCATTTGGCATTATAGTAGGGATTTGACCATAAGATTATTTTGTGGTGACTGAAGCAATGGAATATATTTCTAGTTCTGGTAAACTAATACCTCCATTTGACCAGTCTCTGATACAATTATTTAATGTTATTCTTATAGGTTCATAGGGAGGTACTAGGCTATTGGCCCTTGGGCATAATTAAGCCTAGCAAAACTATTTTGGCTTGGTTTATTAGGAAACCATAAGAATTTTAGGATTAAAGAGTTACATTTCTTTGTAATGGATTTGGGTGGAGGTAAAGAAAGATATTGTACTATATATAACATTTTAGGAAGAATAATCATTTTAATAATAGAAAGTCACTCATCCATAGTAAAGAAGTATTTATTGCCATTACTTATAAGGCTTTCTATATTTTCCAGGCTAGACTCGTAGCTGATATCTATTATCTTTTTAATATTTTCTGCAATAACTATTCCTAAATACTTTAACTGCCTTTCTTTTGCTAGGTGTTTCTTAAAATCTTCTTGCATATCTTTATTACCATAGTTTATAGGTAGGATTTTCATCTTATTTTCAATGAAAGTAAGTACTGATTTTCTTTGAAATTCTTCTGTTAAGGTAAAAAGAGTTATAAGAGAAATATTATAATATTTTAAAGTTAAAATATATCATCAGCAAATAACTGAATCTTGACTATTACATATTTATTTCTTGAGACTCCTTTAATGTCTGTATGTGATCTTATAAGATTAGCAAATGGCTCAATAATTAAAGTAAATAGTAATGGCAAGAGAGGGCATACTTGCTTAGTGCCTTTTGTTATTTTTATTGGTTCTGATGTAAACTGACCTATTTTAATATATACTTTTGAATTAATATGTAAAAGGTTAATGAGCTGTATGAATTTATGGGAAAAGTTGCTTTCTTCTAGTACTAGTGAAAGATGCTTCCAATTTTCAGAGTCGAAGGCACAGTTAATATCAAGACTTACTATTATTAAATTTTCTTTTTTTTTATTGGCCATATCAGTTAGAGACATTATTCTCTTTGTATTATCATGTACATTCCTATTCAGAATAAACACAGTTTGATCATTATCAATTAAAAGGGGGAAGAAACTGTTGTAATCTGTTGTTATGTATACCAATACATAGTTTATAATCAACATTTAACAATGAAATTGGTCTATAATATGAGCATTTTATTGGATGTAATATTGGGGTGAGGAGAGAATAACCCTAGGAGGATGTACTGCTTCTAAATTATTAACCATATTAAAAACATCAATTAGAATATTTAAAGGTTTGTCATTAATTTATAAAATTTGGGGATGATACCATAATTGCCGGTAGCTTTATTTATTTTTAACTTTTTAATATGTGACTTTAATTCAGAAATTGAAATAGGTTTATCTCTAATATTAATCTGATCAGTATTTAATTTTTTCTTAGTGTATTTCTTTATGAAATGTTTTATTTTTTCATTGGAGTCTATTAACACATTTTCCACATTTATATTTGTACAGTAGTCCTTAAACTTATGTATCTTCTAAATCTGCAACATTTTTATTTTTTGGAAGGTGAAAATATTTCTCTAATACGTTTGGGCTTCATATATATTTTAGTTCTCATAGCTAGCTTATGCATATATCTTGGGTTAACTGTATTATTTATGATTTTCATTCTCTCTAAATTAATCTTTGTTTTGTGATTTAAAATATCTAAGTACTTACTTTTCAGGTCAATTATCTGTTTCATAGTTTCATAGTTTAGTACTAGGCTATCTGCCCTGGGGCATTTGTAAGCCTAGCCATAGTGATGTGGCTTTCGCCACCCCATAAAATGGTACAAAATGCACAGAATAGATTTAGAATACTGTGCCTCTGTCTAGTAGTGACACAGATGTGACCGCTGGGGTAAACTTACAATCTCCCATCCACTCATCAAGATTTCTCTTGAAGAGAGTCAGTGAGGGGCTCTGCCTAACATGAACTGGGATCTTGTTCCAGAGCATGGGAAGCCTCTGGGTTATGATGTGTAACAACAAGGAGACGCTGTTGCCCAAAGGTCTGCTCCAAAAAACCAAATCCAAATACGCTGAAGACAAACTGGAACGGACCACCACAATAAATGGATAAAGCAAAGTATTCTTTAATCGGACAAGTGCTTTCGCGTGTGAAACACGCTTCTTCAGATCCTTTACACAAAACATACTAAAATGCAGTGCTTATATACTCTAAAACAGACACACCTCTCCAATAAAGAGTGTTCAACTAATTAAACAATTAAGCAATCTATCTAAAATACTTGAACCATCTATTTCAATGTTCAGCATCATAAAAGCAGCTAAAACATAGATATGACATAAATGCGAATCCAAAAACAACAAGCATAAATAAAACATGATACCAGAAAATGATACCAACAATGCCCTAAGCATAAAACATGAACTACCATAGGAATGCAAACAGATCCTAAATCACATTGCATAAAACTGTTGGTTCTTTTCCTAAGAGCCTTAACCGAGAACTCTACTCTCGGTGATGTAAGATATATGTGCAAATGTGAATGATATGAGAGTGAAAAAATGCATATAACAAAAAATGCATATAACAAAAAATCATGCCTCATATTCCTTTACGGTTCCCTTGAACTTGTCTGAAATACCTAACCCCTAATATCTGAAAAATGTGAGTGGCTAGAAGTTAGTACGTATCATGGCGACCTCATGCTAGTGTCCTGATCGCTATCTCTCTGGGACAAATACCCTGATTTTGTACTATCCAGAAACAAGTCGTCATTCAATCAAGGTGATGAAACATGAGGGCAAGCTATTGACACCTAGCTAAAGACCGTCTACATAAACTCTGGGTTATGAATCTATCCCTCCAGCATGTCCTATTCATACTTGTGCCGAGGTTTAAGTCTTTAGCTCTCGTGGTTCTGATGGATTTGGATTTTTTGAGGTGGAGCATGTCCATCAGTTCCTGATTGGACATGGCCTTGTATGTCAGGCAGAGATCACCTCTGAGCAGGCGGTATGCTACTGAATAGAGCTGGAGTTTCTTTCGTCTGGCAGAGTAAGACATATGTTGGAGACCCTTGATCCTCTTGGTGAGGTACTTTTGTGGTCTCTCCAGCTGTTGCAAGTGCCGGGTGAGGTACATACCAAATGGGGCATTGTACTCAATCATGGGTCTGATGAGGGAGGAGTATAGGGGTACAATGACATCCTTGGATCTGGATGTGAATCCCTTCATGATAAGGTGTGCAAGGTAGAATGTTTTTCTAACCACTTTGGCAACATGGGTGTCAAATGAGAGGTCGCTGTCGACTTGGGTCCCTAGGTCTCTGATTACTTTTTCCGTACTCAGTGGGTTGCTGTCTATGTGATAATTTGTGGGTACTTTGTGTTTCCCAAAGGGGATGACTATACATTTTTTGGCATTTAGTTTAAGGCCATGACTCCGGCACCAGTTGTCTGTTTCTGTGAGGCCTTTTTGTAGGATGTATGTGTCCGCTGGTGTATCGACTATGGCGCCTAGTTTGCAGTCATCTGCGAACTTTGTCAGCCACAACCCTCCCATGTTTGCTTTAACATCTGAGAAATAAATGCCGAACAAGAGGGGTCCCAGGACAGATCCCTGTGGGACACCACTTGTGACTGGCTTTGAGTCTGACATTGCTCCAGCGATTTCAACTTTATGGGTTCTGTCCTTTAGCCAGTTTGCAACCCATCTAGTGACAAAAGGGTTTACATTTAAGCTGTTGAGCTTATCTATGATGCCTGAGTGGGGTATTGTGTCGAAGGCCTTAGCCAAGTCCAGGTAGACTGTATGGACTGCTTTGCCCTCATCAATGGCTCTAGTGACTGTTTCGAAAAAGTCAACCAGGTTCAAAAGGCAGGATCTGCCCTTTACAAAGCCGAACTGGGTGGGGTCAAGTGTCTGTAGGTCCCCAATATCTCTGTTTATGAGTTCCATAATGATTCTTTCCATAGCTTTGCAGACCAGGCTGGTTAAGCTTATGGGGCGGTAGTTCCCAGGGTCTGTAGAGGTACCCCCTTTGTGGAGTGGGACTACTGTTGCTGTACGCCAGTGTTCAGGTACATATCCTGTAGTAAGGCTAAGGTTAAATAGCATTTTTATGTGCGGGTTTAGCTCCTCTTGGAGTTCATGTAGCACGCAACCCGGGATACCATCAGGTCCCATTGATGCTGTGTTTTTAGCTTTGCTGAGGGCGGCTCTCACCTGGACATCTAAGATGACAGGGAGATTACATTCAGCTGGGATAAGTATTTCTTCTTTTGGGGGTGAGGGAGGGGAGAAATTTGCACTGAACCTGTCAGCCAGAATGTTGGCAATATCTGTGGGTTCAGTATATTTTTTGTTGCTGTGAACTAACTCTGAGCATATCTGAGGGTTTCCGCCCAGGTTTCTAACATAGCTGAAGAAGGCTTTGTGGTTATCTTTAGTGTCCTTAGCGATTTTTCTCTCAAAGTTGGCCTTGGATGTTTTTATAAGAGAACGTAGTTTTCTGCTAGTGTTGATCAGAGATGTCTTCCCTTTATGGGATTTTGCTCTGTCGTGCAGTAGCTTCCTTCTTTTGTTATACAATTTGTTAATGGCTGAGGTCCACCAGACAGGACGCTTGCCTTTGGTGGAGAGGGACTTGGATTTATTTGGGATTGCATGATCCATGCATTCTTGGAGATGTCCATAGAAAGCATTTGTGAAGGATTCAGCATTGTGGGATGTGGTATCCACTGGCCCAGTGGGCTTAAAGGATACCATCTCAGTCTTAAGAAGAGTGAAGTCTGCTTTTGAGAAGTTTTTCACTGTGGTCTTTTGTGCTGGGGGTGGAGGTGGGATATGTATATCCAGGGTGATTAGTTTGTGGTCAGATCTCACTAGTGAGGGGTATACCTCCGGTGTGAAGCATTTTGTACCCATGTTTGTGATGATCAGGTCTAGTATATTATCTCCCCTAGTGGGAGAGGTGACTAGTTGTTCCAGTGCATTTGAATTTATGAATTCCAGGAACCTTTGGGCTAGGGTGTTAGGGCTAGAATAATGTACCCAATCTATGTTAGGGTAGTTGACGTCTCCCAGTATGATGGTATTTTATGATACATTCATATCCTCCAATGTCTTCAGGAAGGCTGAGTGGGTTTCCTGACATTGGTAGGGTGGTCTGTAACATGCTACCAGTTGTATAGCAGTTTTGCCTATGGTTAGTTGCACCTGTATAGTCTCCGATGCTGTTGTAATTTATCTGGGTTTGTATTTTGACTATTGAGGTGTAGCTTATCTATTTTCTTCTGTAGATCTTTATCCCATTGTTTTTTCCTATAAGCATGTCAAGATATGCTTCTGCCATAAATGTATGCTTTAATGGCATCCTAGATGTATATCTTAGACGTATCTTGAGTGTTGTTAGAGTTTAGATAAATTCCAGTCTCTTTTTGTAGAAATTCTTTAAACTCTTTTAAATTAGTTAGATATGCAGGTATGTGTCTTACTGGATTTCTAAAATTCTGCTTTAGTATGAGTTGGCAAGTTATTGCATTATGGTCAGAAAGCGGACATGTTATAGTCTTTACTCTAAACTATTTTTTTAAATCTATGTATATTTTGTCAATTCTTGCTTGTGTTCCGTACCTGTAAGAGTAGTGTGTGAAGAAGAGCGAGTCTGGGGCTGTATAATCTTGAATGTTTCTGAGTTGTACTAGATCAATACATTTTTTTAAGTTCTTCAGGAGCTGTTGAGAGTTTTCTTTTCTTTTTTTTTTTTTTTTTTTTTGTGTGGCGTTCGAATCTTTCTCTTTTGTTATACAATTGAAATCTCCTGCTATTATAAGATTGCCTTTTAATTGATTTATGATTTGTTCCATTTGTTTCTTTACACTTCTTACTTCTGTCCCAGGAAACCAATATAGATTTATGAGTGTGTAATATTTTGTTTTAATTTCCAGTGTAGCTGAACACATTAGGCCTTTTTTATCTTTATAAGTATTGATTATTTTAGGTACAGGGATGGTGTTTTTTCATAGTATTGTTACACCTCTTCCTTTTTGAGTATAATGTGAGCTTGATAACACAGTATGCATTTTGGGATTGAGCCTATTATCAGATTGCAACAAGTGTGTCTCTTACAAAAAAATAATCTGGGAATTGAGTGAACTTAAGTATCTAAATAGATTCCCTCTCTTTCAGACATTATTTAGGCCATTAATATTTAATGATATACAATTTAGACAAGTCATTATGTTAAGTCAATGGGGTTAAGACTTCTTTTTATAGAATTCATGCAATGTATAAATTTTGTAATCGCTCCTCTATATGTTGGTAACTCTTGAGTGAATATGTAAGTATTGTCTAAGCTTATATATATATATATATATATATATATATATATATATATATATATATATATATAAAAGTTATATGAAAGATTTGTATAGACACTGTGAGCCTTGAACTCTCTCATTAACTGTAAAATTAACATTACACAAACTTTTCCCTCCCTCCCACCTGGAGTCTAAAACTCCCTGCTCAGATAGTAATACTGTCCATGCATTTCTTTCCATTCAGCAGTAACTAAAGAAAGTCTAACCATCATTCTGCTACAAATTCAATAATTGTTCTTATTAATAATTATAAGAGTTAATAAAAGCATATCATATATTCACTGTCTAGGACATATAATAAATTAAAAGAGTGTGAAGGACAAATCTTATTCAACTTATATTTTGTCAACATTTTGTTATTAAATAATAAGTTCAAGAAGAAAAACATATATATCATAGTATAATACATTAAATATAAATGTTTTCTGTTAATTTTATATTTCACTCAGCTTAAGATCAAAATCTTAACTTTAAAACATAGTTATACATCATAAGTACTTAATAATTTCATACTTTATCATTACCACTTTCTTCTGTCCTCACTCCTCTTTCCATTCCCCCTTTTTTGATGATGATATGCAAGAGAAGATATTTAAAATTCACATATGTTTTATAAAACTCTTGAAATCTAACAAGTTATATCATCCTACATAAAATTAGCATGAATTGTGCAAATAAACAAAATACTTTAACCAACTACTTCACATCTCTGTAAATTATTTATTTAACCATACCATAAGGGTAAACTTATATGCTTTTTGTTCATTTAACTTAAGTATAATTTCCTCCTCTTAATATAACTATTTATATAACATTAAACAATTTGGATTATATTTTTTTTCTTTTTTTTTCTCCGTCTCCCTTCCTGTCACTTCTCTTTATTCTTTTTTAACACAAGATTTTCAAATGTTTTATACTTTAATGTAAGAAGATATACTGTTTAAGGCTAACACTAGTTACGGAGCACTTAATGCGCAGATTCCATCTGAACTTTAATGTATAGACAAAACAGAACTCTGAAATTATAACAGTAACATATTAGTGAATAATTATTTTTAATACATTAAGTACTGTTCTTTCCTCTAAAATGACATACGATACATAGGTTGGTTTGAGAGTAAGGTAAGTACCATTGTTATATTTAACACAGTGCTCAGTAAATGTAATATTATGTCCAGAGTAATTTGTATATCATAACTTATAGCTGAATAATTATGACACTTCTTCAACTTGCTCAACTTTTGTCTTAAAAATAATAATAATGTTATTGGCCTGAAGAAGACCACCAGTTGAAAGCGCTTGCCGTTTTTATTTAATAAATATTTATAACCTCCGCTTAACGCTTGCATTTACTTGATTGTGCATGACAAGCTATTGTTTTGTGGAGTGGCACTAACAGGAGTTTGTGGCTGTACTACTAGGAAGAGGAACACACCCGCTGGTTTTGGGTGTCAGCAATTGCCTGCATAGGCTGTTTACATTGAGGAGACATCTGAACCTGATTCGTATTGTATTTGGAACTTTATAGTGAACTACTTGGGATATAAAACTTACTCTGCACATTGCTTCCCACACATTCTCTTTTTTCTTCTTAAAAATAATAAGGACTAGAAACATACCATATTTGCTATTGCATAAAATGACTAAGAAATTGACAATATGATAATCCCATCTAACATGCCACAAATAACACTGCCAATTACAATATCATGTTCTTAACACCTTCAAAAAAATTCCCTCTCTTCAATAAATGCATCTTTCAAAATTTACTAGAGGGATACCAAAAGGTTGTTAATGTTAAGAAGTAGTAGAATTGTCAACTATTTGCTTTTAGATACTCAGCTTCTGTTTAGCTTAGAAATAACTAAAAGGCAGCATCTTTTACTTATATATGTTGTCTTGTTAAAACTATTTGTCCCCAGTGTTCTACTATGTTATGACTTCCTCAGCCCTCAAAACCCTTACCCTAGCTACAGTGTTTTATTAATAAAAATAGTGTGAGCTACCTTGGAAAAATATTGTTGTGTTTCATTCATACTTCAGTAATAAAAGAATGTTATATCCTGACTTCATTTTAATTTGTAAAGTTAACTGCATGTCTATGCAGTTTTATGAAGCCGTTTCATTTCCGTATACAATATAAACTAATTTAGTTTGGCATGGTTAAAATACAACCTCCGTTTTGTTTTTATTCTAATCTATATTGATATTAATGAGGGGTAGTACAAACTGATGCGTGTATGTATGTATGTGAACAAAACAGTGTAAGAAACTTCTCTGTGTGGAAGATTTTCAGTCCATATATCTCTAGTTAGTCACTGTTTATTAATCAGATCAGACAATAGTAGTAGAAGTAGCGAACTTAAACTCGTCTTAAGTCAAAACAAAACAAAAAATAATAATAGAAAATATATAATTGTACAGCATTACTAAGTATTCGAAAGTAATCCAAGCAAGGCAGGCAGTCTGTTTCCAGTTGAAAATCCTTTATTAAGTACACAGACAAGCGATCCAAGTAAAACAAAAATAGAGTAATAATTTCCTCACAAGCTTTCTAAATATATATATATATACTTTCTATCAGGCATGGGAGTGGTTTATTGTGCTGTAAAACAAAGTGTTATTGGTACACATGTTAAATTCACATCCCTTCCCCATCAGTGTGACATTCGAGCTGGTCCTGCCCTATTTAGTAGCTGTCATAATAATATAACCCTTATGTACTTTAAATAAAATTTATAATGATATGGTACCTCTTATTTAACCAGATTATTAAGTAGATTATTAAGTCTGTGATTTTATCCAAGATAATATACTACATGGCTGGAAATATATATCAACCGTAGTTCATTTGGCAATCAAAAAAAAAAAAAAATATATATATATATATATATATATATATTTATATTTATATATAAATATATACATATACGTTTTGCATGTAAAAATCAGTTTCTATTTTCATAACCTTTTGTTAACAAAGATCGCTTCTAGACTGCAGGTCTGTGTACAAGAACTCTAAAAACTATCTGTAAAAATATATATAATTGTATAATTAGTATTGTTATTACACATCATTTTGAATAAAGAGGGAAAAAAAAGAACAAGAACCAGAGGGGGAAAAATAAATAAATAAAAATAAGAAAAAATATCATCATATATACATTTTTTCTTATTTTTATTTAATTTTTTTTTTTTTTTTTTTTTTTTTTTTTATCTCTGGTTCTTTTTTTTTTCCACTTTATTCAAAATGATGTGTAATAACAATACTAACTAATTATACAATTATATATTTTTTTATAGATAGTTTTTAGGGTTCTTGTACACAGACCTGAAGAAGTCTAGAAGGACAAAGCAATCTTTGTTATCAATAGGTTATGAAAATAGAAATTGATTTTTACATGCAAAATGTATATGTATATATTTATATATATATATATATATATATATATATATTTTTTGATTGCCAAATGAACTAAGGTTGATATATTTCCAGCCATGTAGTATATTATCTTGGATAAAATCACAGACTTAATAATCTACTTAATAATCTGGTTAAGTAAGAGGTACCACATCATTATAAATTTTATTTAAAACTTGAACTGTTTTAAACTGTTTAAAGTTGTTTTTGCGCCTGCACTTTTAAAGTTTGTCCTGTTTGTTGAATTTACCTGTTGAGGCTACACACTCAAGTGCGCTAGCCTGTGTTACATATTTATTGCATTTTCCTGCTGTTTGTTGAAAAAAAAGAAAACAAACAAAAAAAATATCCTTGTTTCCAGTCTTTCCTGACCTAGAGTAGTCCAAATACAAGCTTTGCTGTATTCTGGACTTTTTGAAAGTTCCTGTGTTGCCCATTTCCTTTCTTGGATAAAGGGAGGCTTGTTTGTTCACCAGTGGCAGTGGGGAGCTTAGAGCAGCCTGTCTATCCGTGGAGGAGTGTTCCCAGCACAAGAATCTGGTAGTCTGTTGGCTGGTTTAGGCCAATTTCTAGCTCTTTCAAGTCCCCCTGTATAAAATCCGCTTTAGCGCGATTTTGCGCATAGCACAGCATCGGGCAGCGCTGCTTAATTGGGTTTAAACCATTCTCGGCTCCGTAAAGTCTGCTCTTCACTTTTTCCCTTAGAACTGATCTAGTTCTCATAATAAACACCCTACTCCTACTCTAAAGCCTGGCACTTGCTCACTAATGCAATTATATAAGTCAGCACTAAAAAATTAAAAACACTACACCCTCACAAACTCCCCTTGAGTACCTTATTCCCCATTGGCCCTTTTTTCAATTATAAAGGAATTCCCAATACTATTCTAGCATGTCCAAAGGTCATTTGTCAATATCCTCTCCGGTCCAGCTGGTGAATCTGGGAATCTTGAGGCAATGTTACAACTGCCTCATGTACACAGACAACCCTTTCCTCCTCCCAACAAATTCCAACACATGTGAGAGATGCAACCATATAGCCAAACTGGAGGCTAAGCTCTCTCAACTCAGTACTAGCATAACCAGTCAGGAGGAGAAGGAAACCACACTCACTACAATTCCAGTCTCACATAGACCTACCACGACAGCAAACCAAACACATAAACACACAAAAACATACTCGGAGGCTCTAAATAAAAATCTGCCTAAGCAGCCGAGACCTCCAAAGCAGACACCCAAGCAACAGCTACCCCAAAACAAAACACATGCAACACATAGCTCACAAAGTCAGTGTGCTGAACAGTCACAGTTCTTAAGGCTAAACAACACACCTGATAGGTTCATAGGTTTATACTAGGCTATCTGCCCTAAGGCATTTATAAGCCTAGCCCAAAGTTTTGTGGCTTATGCCACCCCTTATATGAAAAAATACTGTGCCCATTAGTTTGTTGTGCCTCTGTCCAGCAGTGACACAGAGATGATTCCCGGGGTAAACGTACAATCTCCCATCCACAGGTCAAGATTTCTCTTGAACAGAGCCAGCGAGGTGCTCTGCCTCACATGGACCGGGATTTTATTCCACAGCATAGGGAGTCTCTGAGTGATAAATCTATCCCTCCAGCACGTCCTATTTATATCCGTGCTAAGGTTTAAGTCGCTTGCTCTAGTGGTTTTGGTGGATTTGGATTTTTTGAGGTGGAGCATATCCATTAATTCCGGGTTGGACATGGCCTTGTATGTCAGGCACATGTCACCTCTGAGCAGACGGTATGCGACTGAATAGAGCTGGAGTTTCTTCAATCTGGCAGCATATGACAGATTTTGGAGTCCCTTTATCCTTTTGGTGAGGAACTTTTGGGTTCTCTCCAATTGCTGCAGATGTCAGGTGAGATACATCCCGAATGGGGCATTGTACTCGATCATTGGTCTGATAAGTGAAGAGTACAGGGGAACAATGACCTCACTAGATCTGGATGTGAATCCCTTCATGATCAGGTACATAGGTGACTCTATCGTCAGGCACACTGACGTCCCGCTCACCAAGCTGAATAAGGAGAAGGTCACGGTGAGCTGCCTGTCAGGCGCTAGGATCCGCCACATAACACAAGCACTCAGGTCACTCCAAGGCCAGTACAAATATGACTCTGTCATTGTCCATGCTGGTGTGAATGACCTGAGACGTACCTCCCTGGACTACATGAAAAGAGACATAGAGGAGCTCTCTGAGCATGTAGCCCAGGCCGGTACGACCCTGACCTTGAGTAGCATCTTACCCAAGAATGATGCCACAATATGAAGACAAGATGATCAATTTCAACAATTGGCTTAAGTATTGGTGTCATTCAAAGGGGATCCAATGCCTGTCAGCCTGGGATGACATGCTCGACAAGCCACGATGCTTCGCTAGGGACAGCTTGCACCTGTCATCCCTGGGCTTTTGGATATTGGCAAAGGCTCTTGCCACCCCCATAGTGCCTTTTTTAGGCAAAGCTCAAAAGACAAACCACCTCCATAGGTATCACAAGGGATAAGAAACTAAGAGTAATGCTACTCAACGGCAGAAGTCTAAACCTCAAGATGCATGCACTCGAAACTCTCCTTAGCATGGAGAACATCGATATCTGTGCAGTAACAGAAACCTGGTTCAAGGCTCCCAAGAGCAACCCAGCACTACCAGGTTATACCTCATACCATGCTTTTCGGCTCCAAAACTTGGACCGAACCACAAAAGGAGGGGGAGTATCAATATTCGTCAAAGATACCCACACCTCCAGGTTGGTGGCACAGCACAAAGCATCAGAGACTATCCATGTGCAACTAACAGTGGGTAAAACTGCCTTCCAGTTTATAGCCTGCTACAGACCACCCTCCCAAACCCAGGAACCCCACTCGGCCTTCCTGAGAACACTGGAAGATATGAAGGTCTCTCCAAACACCATTATATTGGGCGACTTCAACTACCCAAACATAGACTGGGAGCATTACTCTAGCTCCAACACCCTAGCCCAAAGGTTCCTAGAATTTATAAATTCAAATGCTATGGAACAGCTTGTTACCACTCCCACAAGAGGGAAAAACATACTGGACCTGAGCATCACCAGCATGGGGACTCTATGCTCCAGACCAGAAGTGTATCCCTCACTGGTAAGATCAGACCATAAACTAATCTCACTGGATATTCACATCCCGACTCCACCCCCTGCCCAGAAAACCACAGTGAAAAACTTCTCTAAAGCAAATTTCACACTCCTCAAAACCGAGGTGGAATCCTTCAAAGCCCCCGGGCCTGTGGAAAATATGTCCCAGACCGCAGAATCCTTTATAAACGCATTCTATGAACACTTTCAGGAATGTATGGATCATGCAATCCCAAATAAAACCAAGACCCAATCCTCCAAAGGCAGACGTCCTGTCTGGTGGACCCCAGCCATAAACAAACTATACAATAGAAGGAGGAAGCTACTACATGATAGAGCAAAATCCCAAAAAGGGAAGGCATCTCTGATCAGTATTAGCAAAAAACTACGGGCACTCATAAAATCGTCTAAGGCCAGCTTCGAGAGAAAAATTGCACAGGACACTAAGGATAATCACAAGGTTTTCTTTAGTTATGTTAGGAACCTGGGTGGTAATTCCCAGATATGCTCAGAATTACTCCAAAATGACAAAAAATACATCAAACCCACAGACATTGCCAACATCCTAGCTGACAGGTTCAGCGCAAACTTCTCCCCAACCAAAAGGGCAAATATCTATCCCAGCAGAGTGCTGCCACCCCTGATCCACTCATCAAGAATCCTCTTGAAGAGAGTCAGTGAGGGACTCTGCCTAACCTGGACTGGGATTTTATTCCAAAGTGAAGGGAGCCTCTGGGTTATGAATCTGTCCCTCCAGCATGTCCTATTTATTTCAGTGCTGAGGTTCAAGTCTCTCGAACGCGTAGCTCGATGGGATTTGGATTTTCTGAGGTGCAGCATGTCCATTAATTCCGGGTTGGACATGGCTTTATATGTCAGGCACAGATCGCCTCTGAACAGGCGGTATGCCACTGAGTAGAGCTGGAGTTTCCTTAACCGGGCAGCATATGGCATCTGTTTGAGCCCTTTGATCCTCTTGGTGAGGTACTTTTGGGGTCTTTCCAGTTGCTGCAGGTGTCTGGTAAGGTACATCCCAAAAGGGGCATTGTACTCAATTATGGGCCTGATGAGGGATGAGTAAAGAGGCACGATGACCTCCCCTGATCTAGATGTGAATCCCTTCATGATTAGGTGGGCTATATAAAATGTTTTTCTAACCACTTTGGCCACGTGGTTGTCAAATGAGAGATTGCTATCAACTTGGGTCCCCAGGTCCCTAATTACTTCTTCTGTACTTAATTACCACCTATGTGGTAATTTGTGAGCACTTTGTTTTTGCCAAAGGGGATGACTATACACTTTTTGGCATTTAGCTTAAGGGCATGGCTCTGGCACCAGTTGTCTGTTTTTATGAGGCCCTTTTGGAGGATGCTTGTGTCGGCTGGAGAGTCGATTATGGCACCCAGTTTGCAGTCATCTGCGAACTTGGTCAGCCACAGTCCTTCCATGTTGGCCTGTACCTCCGAGAAATTTATACCGAACAAGAGAGGTCCCAGGACTGAGCCTTGTGGGTCACCACTTCTAACTGGTTTGGAGTCTGACATGGCTCCAGCAATTCTAACCATGTGGGTTCTGTCCTTGAGCCAGTTTGCAATCCATCTAGTGACATAGGGGTTTATATTTAAGCTGGTGAGCTTATCTATAATGCCAGTGGGTATTGTATCGAAGGCTTTTTGCGAGGTCCAGGTAGGCTGTGTGGACCACCTTCCCCTCGTCAATGGCCTTGGTGACTGTTTCAAAGAAATCAACCAGGTTTAAGAGGCAGGATCTGCCCTTAACAAAGCCGAACTGGGTAGGATCCAGTGTTTGTAGGTCCCCGATATCTTTATTTATGAGGTCCATGATGATCCTTTGCATAGCTTTGCAGACCAAGCTAGTCAGGCTTATGGGGCGATAGTTTCCAGGATCTGTTGAGGCACCACCTTTATGGAGAGGGACCACTGTTGCTGTACGCCACTCTTTGGGCACATATCCTGTAGTAAGGCTGAGATTGAACAGTAGTTTTATGTTTGGGTTTAGCTCTTCTTGGAGTTCATGTAGGACGCAGCCCGGGACACCATCTGGTCCCATTGATGCTGTGTTTTTTGCTTTGGAGAGGGCGGCTCTTACCTGAGCATCTGAGATGTCAGGGGGGCAGCACTCTGCTGGGATAGATATTTGCCCTTTTGGTGGGGAGGGGGGGAGTTTGCGCTGAACCTGTCAGCTAGGATGTTGGCAATGTCTGATCTCTGATCTTACCAGTGAGGGATACACTTCTGGTCTGGAGCATAGAGTCCCCATGTTGGTGATGATCAGGTCCAGTATGTTTTCCCCTCTTGTGGGAGTGGTAACAAGTTGTTCCATAGCATTTGAGTTTATAAATTCTAGGAACCTTTGGGCTAGGGTGTTGGAGCTAGAGTAATGCTCCCAGTCTATGTCTGGGTAGTTGAAGTCGCCCAATATAATGGTGTTTGGAGAGACCTTCATATTTTCCAGTGTTCTCAGGAAGGCCGAGTGGGGTTCCTGGGTTTGGGAGGGTGGTCTGTAGCAGGCTATAAACTCACACAACATTACCAATGAGCCTTAGAGAGTACTACTGCATTTCACTCACTCATTTTTGAATATTTATGTGGCAAACTTGAGTAAAATAGCAAGAAAGAAAAGGGAAAAGAGCACACACATTACATCAGCTCCATTGTCATACACCAACCAAGGAACAACAATAAACACTCACTGCATCACTACTATTTAGATTTTGCACACTAGCAATTTTAACTAAGTGCAAGAAATGAAAAATTATATAGACCATTGGTGAAAAGGAGGAAGAAAGGAAGATGTTAATTTTATGTGTAATCAGATGTATACTTCCATTTGTCTATACCTGACTATATATACATATAAACTGTGACATAAATAAATAGAATTATGAAAATAGATATTAAATAACAAAATTTACCTTTTTGTACGATGTTAGTGAATATTGAACCTGAGATTTTACTTTACTTTGTATGACATAGAACTGCTGAACTGTGTTAAGTGAAAAAAAAAACATATTGGTTATATGGTTATTAACCAACAGGTGTAATTAAATTATTTTCCTTTTAATTTCTTTTTTTCACTGGTTTTCCAGTTATTTCTTTCTGTTTGTCTTTTAAACTAACTGTTGCGCCATTCCATATCGTCATTTTTATCCAGTACATCTTTTGTTTTTAAGAATGATGTAGCGTTGTCTAGGTCTTCAGAGATTTTTGTTTCATCTGGAAGATATGTTTTCAGTCTAGCCGGATAGAGCAGGTGTACTTTGATCTGAAGTTTTTTGTTTTTCTTTATTAAAGGTAAAAAGGATTTTCTTTTAGACATCACTACATATAAAAAGTCATTGTCAAATCTTATTATTTGGTCCTGAATTTGTATAGGAGACTTAGCTAGCCCAAGCTGTCTTTAGAATCAGATCTTTGTCTTGTGTAGAGAAAAATCTTACAATTGTAGATCTTGGATGTGACTTCTTTGAGAAAGATGCTGCATTGGATAAAGATCTGTGGGCTTGTTCAATGCCAAAATACATACCTTCTAAGAGATCAAGGGTTTTAGGGAGCCAAGTTGTTAGGAAGTTTGTCATGTTGTAATTTTCAATGTCTTCAGGTAATCCAAAAATTCTGATATTGTTTCTGCGGGATCTGTTTTCTAAGTCATCAATCTTTCCCAGCAACAAGGTGTTTTGTTTCAGTAAAAATTCCAAGTCATGTTCATCTTCTGTCAGTTTTCCTTCAAAGTCATTTAAGGCATCCTGTATCCCTGAGATCTGAGTTTTTTGTTGATGTAATATTTCTTGTATCTGCTCCATTTGTCTAGAAGTATTTTCTTTGAAGTTTTCAATTTTATTGTCCATTTCATCCATTTTAGGAGAAATCTCTTGTAAGCTGGAAAGAACAAACTATATAGCCTTCGTTAGTGAGGAATCCTGAGAGGTTCCTTTTGTGGGACTCATTTTAGAGTTTGAAGAAAGAGAATTTCCAAGTGAAGTTTTGACAGGAAATTACAAGATTAAAAAAATCTTTTTTGAATATTATTTCTCGGGATATTACAACTTAATAGTATTGTTGAAAAAAATGAAAGGAATAATTTAAAAATGAAATTTCCTGTCAGGAATGAAAAAACTATAGCAGAGATGATGAAAGCTGCTGATGTTCATCGTGTTACACCGCTACAGTCATTACACTTGGGGTATCCTGCCGTCAGGCGGTTCCCCGGTCAGTCTGAGTTTCAAAGTCTTGGTCCGGTGTCTGTTGCTGTCGCCTCCTCCCTGACGTCAGTGCGACAGGGGTATATACGATGCAGCCGACGCCATTTTCTTCAGTCTTTCTTGCCACGCGGTGCCCAAAGCAAAAGCAGTTCGCAAGTGCTGGTCGGCCGACTCCTGAGATTTTCATTTCCGAATCCAGAACCGAAGTCTTCTACAAAGCTAAGTACCCCGTTAGGGAAACCTTTTCTTGCCTCAGTCCGATGTCAGTAAAAGTTAATAACTGTATTTCCTGTGGGAAGCAAATACCTCATAAGGATTTCCATTCTTATTGTATCCCATGCCTAGGCCCAGACCACAACATCACTGGTTGTCGGTTTTGTGCTAGGTTTAACAAGCACACTATTAAACATCGGTTTGATTTTGCCCAACATTACTTTGGCAGAAAATTTAATTATACTATGCCGTCGGAACTTCCGACGACCTCAATTCATAAAAAGCGCAAAGACAAAGACAGGCATCCGAGGCCCAAAACGGACAACGAAGCCTCTTCTAGGCCAGTCGCCAGTTCTTTGGTTTTCAGCGAGGCACCTTCGCAGCCCCTGACTACCGCTTCTGCAGAACCACAGGCAGCCACCGACTCCTTAGTGGAGATGGCAGGGCCATCGGACTCCCAAGTTTTACAGACTACTGAAACCGTGCAGAGGGATCCGGTGTACATGAGCCTCCTGCAACTTCAGAGGGTGTATTCAGACCTAGTCAGTTTAGCCTTAAACCCTCTTCTAAGTCTAAACCACCTCTTAAAACAAAGAAATCAGTCTCCAGGGCAGGCCTCCATGCCTAAGAAACAAATGCTCAAAATGGCCGAAGACCTGATCACTCTGATCAGGGGTCCCATCCCCCTCCTGATAAAAGGCCCAGACAGGATGTGGATTCTGACTCCTCCCACCAGGTGTCCATTTCCTCACAGTCTTCCTCAGACCTAGGTTACTCTTTACCCCCTTATGAGGATTCTGATGTTGAGGAATCCATTCCATCAGCCTCTCCCCCAGAGGATTACTCTTTTGGGGAAACGTTACACACCATGAGGGAGCATTTCCATTGGGAGGGCCAGGATTACTCAGAATCCAAGAAAAGGCTCAGAGAATTCCTACTTTTACCTCAACACAGACCCCTGGCTATTTCACCAATGTTAGACATTGTGGATGACGTGTATACTGAATCCAGCTTAAATCCTGATTCCTTACCTCCAGCTCCAGTTAAACCAGACAGGTATTACAGAGTCCCTGACTCGCACAAATTTCTGTATAAAAGCCCAGTGACAGACCCAGAAACTATTTCTCAGGGACCCAAAGGGGTCAAAGCCTCATCAGCAAAGAACCCAGTTCCCTCTGACAGAGACTCCAGAGCATTAGACAGATGGGGAAAGAAAGTATATACATCTGCAACTTTAGCAATGAGGGCTTTGAATTGCCAATTTCACATGTTAAAATATCATCAATTTCTGATGACTCAGTTGAAACAGAAAATGCTTTCGGATACAGATCCTCCTAATTTTAAAGAAATGCAGGATTTATTGCATGCTGCTGAACAAGTGGGAAAACATACTTTGCAATGTGGTTTTGATTCTTTAGAGGCCTCCTGCAGAGCAGCAGTTACAGGCTCTGTCATTAGAAGATATGCATGGTTAAAGGAACATACATTGCCATATCATGTTAAAGCAAAACTACTGGATGCACCCTTGCAGCATGATGTCCTGTTTGGAGTTAAGGCAGAAGAGGTACTAAAGAAAATGGAGGATAAGGCAAAATCTATGCAAACAGTGAAAGATTTCTTACAGGTACAGCCTCCAAGATTTAGCAGAAACTGGCCAACAAAGAATTGGTCCTTTCATGTTACAGACATACCTCAAAGGGGCAAATACAGACGTCCAAGAGGCAGAGGACAGCCACAAGGTCCTTACAGGCCTCGACAATGGGGTGCACCAGGCCAGAAAGAAGGAGAAGACAGACGACAACCTTACAAAAAACAGTCACAATGACTTCCCAGTACAGCTGCCAAACATTTCTCTCTTGGCAGCCCCACTGGGAGGAAAACTGGCTCTTTTCTATCACAATTGTCATATGATCACCAAAGACAAATGTGTTCTCAATATCATTTCACAGCGTTACAGGTTCCACTTTCACACTCTGCCAAGGTTAAAAGGAATGCCAAATCTGCCACCAAATCAATGGGCAAAGGCTCAAAAACAACTTACAGCACTCATGACCATGGGAGCTATTCAAAAGGTACCTCCACAGGAACAAGAACAAGGATTTTACACAAGACTCTTTCTGGTACACAGAAAAGATAAAGCCTGGAGGCCTATTCTGGATCTTTCATCTCTAAACACTTACCTGGATGTCCCGAAATTCAAAATGTTGACATTACAGCAGCTTCTTCCCATGCTGGGCAAGCAAGCTTGGCTTGTGACTTTGGACCTCAAGGAGGCATACCTGCATGTCCCTATCAGACAAAACTGCAGAAGATACCTCAGATTCATAGCTGGTCCAATGCATTATCAATTCTCTGCACTGCCCTTTGGCTTATCTACTGCTCCCAGGGTCTTCACAAAGTGCCTGGCACCAGTAATTGCATTTTGCAGACAAAGAGGAATTCAGATTTACCCATACCTGGACGACTGCCTAATTCAAGCAGACAACAAAGACATTCTCCTAAAGCATCTGACATTTGTAAAAATGTTTCAGTAAACGAAAAGAAATCAAAACTAGTGCCCTCACAAGAGATAATATTCCTGGGTGCCAGCTCGAACACAACGGCCCAGATGGCTTATCTCATGCCAGACAAGCAAGGACAATTGACTCAATACTTTCAATTGATGGCAACAAAGACCCGACTCCCTGCAAGAAAAATTCTGCAGGCCTTGGGCTATATGTCATCTTGCATACTACTAATTCCATATGTCAGATTGCATATGAGGAAACTACAATGGTACCTAAAGAGTGTATGGTCTCAACACTGTCAAAGTTTGGAAACAGTTATACCACTAATACCTTGCCTTCAGAAGGAGTTTCGATGGTGGGCTCAAGCTTGTCACCTCAACAAGGGACAGCCTTTTACTCAACCCACACCCAGGCAAACACTGACAACAGATGCATCGGATTACACCTGGGGAGCACACATGGCAGAAAAATGCATTCAGGGCAAGTGGCCTATAGAAGAAAAGCATCTTCACATCAACCAAAAAGAGATGCTAGCTGTACAAAATGCCCTTATAGCTTTCAAGGACCTGCTACATCCAGGACAACTACTACTAAAGACAGACAACACCACAGCCATGTGGTACATAAACAAGCAAGGGGGCACCCATTCATGCCCCCTCTGCAGACAAGCAATGACCTTGTGGAACGCAGCTGTAAGCTATCAAGTTCGTCTACAAGCACAATTCCTGCCTGGAGAGAAAAACACACTGGCAGACGACTTAAGCAGAAATGTCATGGATCCACACAAATGGGAATTGAATCCACAAATATTCAGAATGATAACACAAAAATGGTGGAGCTCGGACATAGATCTGTTTGCATCACAAAGAATTGCCAGCTACAGAAATTCTTCACAAGGAGTTACCATCCACAAGCATGGAAAGTGGATGCCCTCTCATTCAGCTGGAAAAATCTAACAGTATACGCATTCCCACCACTGCCTCTTCTTCCAAAGGTACTCGTAAAAGCCAGGCAAGAGGAGCCAAAAATGATCCTGATTGTATCAGACTGGCCACGCCAGCACTGGTACCCAGTCTTAAAAAACTTAGCACAAGGACCACCCTGTATTTTGCCTCAAACACCACACCTACTCTCTCAGAACAACAATCAAATTCTCCACAGCCAGCTAAGGACCTTAAACCTCGCTGTATGGAAGATACCTTAGCAAAGCAAGCAGTGCCTCTCTCCAAAGCTGTTATGGATGTCATCCTGGAGGCCAGAAGGCCTAGTACCAGGAAAGCCTATTCGGATAAATGAAAGAGATTCTGTTCCTGGAACCAGGCTCACAGCCTTGACCCTCTTGTGCCAAACATTCCTCAGATACTACAATATTTGACTGAGATGCTGGACAAATGCCTCTCCTTTTCATCCATCAAGATCCATGCCTCTGCCATCTCTGCTCATTACAGCACGGATCCACAAATTTTCTCTAATCCTTTGCTAAAACAGTACCTCAGAGGGGCAAAAAACATAAGACCGCCCCATAGAGCACCTGCTCCAACTTGGGACCTCAACTTTGTTTTGGAAAAATTAACTTTACCTCCTTTTGAGCCAGCTAGTACAGCAGAATTAAAATATATCTCTTGGAAAACTGCTCTGCTCCTGGCACTTACATCAGCACGAAGAGTTTCAGAATTACAGGCACTAATGGCAGTAGAACCTTTCCTCATTTTCCACCAGGACAGGGTGTCCTTAAGAACTAACCCTACTTTTATGCCTAAGGTGGTTTCAAGTGTGTCTCTAAACCAAACTATTCATTTGCCAACTTTTTATCCAAAACCACAGAATAAAGGGGAGAGACTACTGCATTCATTGGACATTCACAGGCAGTTACGCTTCTACTTGGACAAAACCAAAGCTTTCAGAAAATCTGAGCAATTATTGGTAGCATATGCTGCAGGAGCACAGGGAAAAGCCATTTCAAAACTATTTCCAAATGGATAGGACATTGTATACGTTTCTGCTATACGCACCATGGGAAACATGTGCCTACCAGCATCAGATCTCACTCCACCAGGGCAACAGCAACATCAACGGCCTACCTCAGAGGAGTACCTACCAAGGATACTTTGGAAGCAGCAACATGGAGCTCTGTGCATACCTTCACCAAGCATTACCATCTGCCTCTGTACTCCAAATCCAGAGCTGGCTTCGCCTCTGCAGTGCTGCAGGGCCTTATAGCCACCCCTAATGCATTATAGAACCAGCCACCCTACCTCAACTTTGGGATTCTACCCAAGTGTAATGACTGCAGCAGTGTAACATGATGAACATAGTACATTTTTGTATCTACCATAAATGTAGATGTTTGAGTGTTCACACTGCTGCAGTCCAGGTTACCCTCCCTCCTTCCCCTCTTCATTGCTGTTATGTACCTAGGTCTTCTACCCTTTACTACCTTTGGGGGGTATTTGCTAGTAACTGAAAGTTTTTGTTTGCTTTTCTTATTTATGTTTTATTAGCAATTTGAATTGCCTACCTATTTGGGGGCACCTGACATCTGGGGTAAGAAAAACTGAAGAAAATGGCGTCGGCTGCATCTTATATACCCCTGTCGCACTGACGTCTGGGAGGAGGCGACAGCAACTGACGCCAGACCAAGACTTTGGAACTCAGGCCGACTGGGGAACCGCCTGACGGCAGGATAACCCAAGTGTAATGACTGCAGCAGTGTCAACACTCGAACATCTACATTTATGGGAGGTGCAAAACTGTACTTTAGTCAGTCAGCTTCTTGGACACGCCCCTCCCTCTTTTTCTGTTTTGAAGGAGGCTGGGAATTGCAACCACCCAGTCCATAGAAATTTTAGGGCCAAAACTCAAGTCATCCCTTTGACACTGAATACTAGTGATGTCAAGGCAATTTGTGACATTGTTAGACTAAATTGGTCTATTCTACAAACAGATGAACGTGTTAAAGAATTTGTGGGAGATGGACCTTTTTTCCATTTTAAGAACAAAAAAATCTTTAAAAATACAGTTGTGCTATAAGAATAAATTGTATTAACACTCATGGAAGCAGGATGCAGCCTTGCAATAAATGTAATTATTGTACCCATATCAGTACCTTTGATGTCTTTGTACATCCATCTACAGGTACTGAGTTTAACTTTAGGGTTCAAGCTGACTGTAGTACAACTAATGTTATTTACATTTCTACCTGCTTAAAATGAGTCGGTTTTTATATTGGAAAGACTAATCGCTCTCTTGCAGAGCGTATTAGGTAACATCTATACTGTATACGTAAGAAGGATTATAAGAACTCTCTAGATAAGCATGTTAATGAAAGGGGAGAAGATCATTCTTTTAAGTTTAGGGTGATTGAAAGAATCTGGGTTAATGCATGTAAAGGTGACTTTAAGAGCTATACTGAAGAATGTGAATTACACTGGATTGTTATCATGCAGGCTGATAAGTCTTCTGGTTTAAATGGTAGGGTTTTTTTAAAACCTGCGTTAAAAAGAAGACTTTTTATGTAATTTTAATACTTTATTGCCAGATCTCTGTGATTAGTCTATTTGAATGCTATTGACGAAGTACTAATGTCATTATTTAAATGTAAGATTTTAGTGTTTTTAGTATGGTCTGATGAAGCACTGTTTGAATTTGAAACCCCTTACCGTATTTGTAGTAAAAGTGTTTACTTTTGCCATGATGTCCTTCAAGGATGCATCTGCAGTCATAACATATGGGTTGTCCTGCCTCAGGCAGCCCTTCGGTCAGCCGGATTCCAAAGTCTGGGTCTGGCCTCGGCTGATGTCGCACTTTCCCCGACGTCAGAGCTGCTGGGGTATAAAGGCATCAGCCGACGCCATTTTCCTCAGTCTTTCTTGCCGTGGTGCCCGAAGCAGAAGCTGTTCGCAAGTGCCGGTCGGTCAGATCCAGAGATTCAGCTACCGAAGACTTCTAAAAAGCTAAGTACCCCGTTGGGGACTCTTTCTTGCCTCAGCCGATGTCAGACAAAGTAAATAATTGTTTAACTTGTGGGAAACAAATACCTCATAAGGATTTCCATTCCTACTGCCTTCCTTGCTTAGGCCCAGACCACGACGTATCAGCTTGTTTAGCCTGTGCCTCCTTCAACCGACGGACTCTTAGACGTCGGTCGGAGTTTGCAGAAGAGTTTTTTGGATCCGCTTTTGCATATAAAATGCCGTCGGAGACTCGACTACATTTAGCCAAAACGCAGGAAAGGACCGACACTCGCGGCCCGCGGTTTCGGGCGAAACCACGGTTAGGCCTACCGCGAGTGTCTCGGTTTCGGCTGAATGCTCACGAATGGATGCTGCATCCAGACATCTTCAAAATCATAACAAACAAATGGGGAATGCCAGAGATAGACCTGTTCGCCTCCCCACTCAACAACCAACTGAGGAAATTCTGCTCAAGAGTATACCACCCACAAGCCTGGAAGGTGGACTCCCTCTCTTTCAACTGGAATGCCCTAACAGTGTATGCTTTTCCACCACTCCCATTGATGTACAGAGTTCTACTGAAGATCAGAGAGGAACAGCCAAAGGTGATACTGATAGCTCCAGACTGGCCAAGGCAGCACCGGTATCCGCTACTGAGAAGCATGTCTCGGGCGAACTCATGGCCTCTACCCCTATGGCCTCTACTTCTAACGCAGAACAACTTCAAGACCCTGCATCCAAACTTGAAAACACTGCAGCTGACTGCCTGGAAAATTGCCTAAAACAAAACCAAACTGTCTTATCTCAGAGGGTCAAGGACATAATCCTGGAAGCTCGCAGACCCTCCACAAGAAAGTCATACTCAGCTAAATGGAAGAGATTCCTCATTTGGAGCGCATCAAAGGGTACAAATGTCACACTGGCAAACCTAGCACACATCCTAGAATACTTAGCAGAACTGTTCCACAATGGCCTGTCCTATTCCTCCATTAAGATTCATGCTTCAGCAATTTCAGCAGAATACAACATGGATCCTCCTATCTTCTCTCACCCTCTCCTCAGACAATTTTTAAGAGGGATCACAAATGTAAAACCTCCAAGGAAACCCCCTCTGCCTGCATGGGATCTCAATTTTGTGCTGGAAAAATTAACACTACCTCTTTTGAACCAGCTGCATCAGCAGACTTACAGTTCTTATCTTGGAAAACTGCTTTCCTTCTAGCAATCACTTCAGCAAGAAGAGTATCCGAGTTACAGGCACTAATGGCAGTGCAGCCTTTCCTTACTTTTCACCAGGATAGAGTGTCTCTGAGAACCAATCCTACTTTCATGCCAAAGGTGGTATCCAGGGTATCCTTGAACCAAGCTATTCATTTGCCTACGTTCTTCCCTAACCCACAGAACAGGGGGGAAAAACTACTGCACACCTTGGATGTACACAGACAACTACGCTACTATCTGGACAGAACTAAAACCAGCAGAAAAACTGACCAACTTCTGGTAGCATATGCAACTGGAGTGCAAGGAAAAGCAATTTCCAAACAGACAATTTCTAAATGGATAGGAAATTGCATTCGTTTCTGCTACTCTTTTCATGGAAAGACAGCTCCTGAAAATATCAGGCCTCACTCCACAAGAGCCACAGCCACCACTACAGCTTTCCTATGAGGGGTGGCTACCAAGGACATTTTAGAAGCTGCTACTTGGAGCTCCGTGCATACATTTGCCAAGCATTACAATCTACCTTTATACTCCAGATTCCGAGCAGGTTTTGCAACTGCAGTTTTACAGGGGATCTTAACTACACCATCCTTATCTTAGTACCTCCTCCCCCAGTTTGGCTATGGTATTCTACCCATATGTTATGACTGCAGATGCATCCTTGAAGGACATAGTACAGTTTTGTACCTACCATAAATGTAGATGTCCGATAGGTATGCATCTGCAGTCAGGATTACCCACCCTCCTTCCTCTCTGTGGTATTCCTAGGGTGCTTAAAATTTTCAACTTTTATCCAAATTTAGCCTTCCTAGAGGGCACCTGGCATCTGGGGCAAGAAACACTGAGGAAAATGGCGTCGGCTGATGCCTTTATACCCCAGCAGCTCTGACGTCGGGGAAAGTGCGACATCAGCCGAGGCCAGACCCAGACTTTGGAATCCGGCCGACCGAAGGGCTGCCTGAGGCAGGACAACCCATATGTTATGACTGCAGATGCATACCTATCGGACATCTACATTTATGGTAGGTACAAAACTGTACTTTTCTGTGCTTTTGCTTGGATGGATTTATATATATATATATATATATATATATATATATATAAGTTAGTAGTTTATTGCCCATTTTGGGTTAATTTCTCTTTCATTTCCGTACTATAAAAACCGCATTCACACGGTTTTGCGCACCGGGCAATGCCGGTTAGCTACAGTTAAATTATTCCCAGCTCCTCTTCAGTTTTTCCTTTGAAACTAGACTAACTCTCAACCTAAGCACTCATAAAGCATCTTACAGCCCAGCACTTGCTCAGACCTAATAGCAAGCACTAATATACCCTGACACTGATTGCACAGCAGGGCATGGCTCTTTATTCACCCCTCACCAACCAAGCGACTAAGCAGCTCACCTTATTATTCAGGCATGACCAAAGGGCAACTTCAGGTGCACTCTCCAGTCCAGCTGGTGAATCTGGGTATCCTGAGGCAATGTTACAACTGCCTCATGTACACAGATAATCCTCTCCTCCTACCACAAAACACTGACATATGCGAGAGATGCAATTATACAGCCAAACTGGAAGCTAAGCTGTCTCCACCCAAGACTGGAACAGACAGTCAAAAGGAGAAGGTTAACACTTACACCACAACTCCAGCCACACACAGACCTACGAAAACAGCATTTGCAAAAAGTACACATAAATACACAAAATCATACTCTGAGGCTCTAAATAAAAACCTGCAAAAGCTTCAGAGCCCTCCAAAGCAGGCACCCAAACAATCTGCACTTCCCGTCACAAACCAGACAACACATAAAACACAAAATCAGTGTGCCGCACAGTCACAGCCCTTAAGGCGAAATAACATACCTAACGCACTAGTAATAGGTGACTATAGTCAGGCACACTGACGTCCCACTCACTAGGCTGGACAAGCAGAAGGTTACTGTTAGCTGCCTGTCGGGAGCCAGAATCCGCCAAATAACACAAGCACTCAGGTCACTCCAGAACAAGTACAAATATGACTCTGTCATTATTCATGTTGGTGTGAATGACCTGAGACGTACCTCCCTGGACTACATGAAAAGAGACATGGAAGAGCTCTCTGATCATGTAGCCCAGGCTGGTATGACCCTGACCCTGAGTAGCATCCTGCCCTCACCAAAAGTGATACCTCAGTATAAAGAAAAAATGATCAATTTCAACAATTGGCTAAGCTTCTGGTGTCATTCAAAGGGGATCCAGTGTCTGTCTGCCTGGGATGACATGCTCGACAAGCCACGTTGCTTCGCAAGAGATGGCTTGCACCTGTCACCCTAGGCTTTTGAATACTGGCCAAGGGTCTTGCTGTCCCCATAGTGCCTTTTCTAGGCAAGGTTCAAAAGTCAAACCCACCTCCGTAAACGGCACAATTAACAAAAAACTGAGGGTTATGCTACTCAACTCCAGGAGTTTAAATCTCAAAATGCACATGCTGGAACCACTCCTCAGTATGGAGAACATCGAAGTCTGTGCAGTAACTGAAACCTGGTTCATGGCTCCAGAGAGCACCCCAGCACTACCGGGCTACAACTCATACCACACGTTTCTGTCACAGAACATGGACCAAAACACAAAAGGAGGAGGTGTATCCATGTTCATCAAGGATACCTACACCTCCAGGTTAGTGGCACAGCATGATACCTCTGAAATCATCCATGTGCAACTAACATCAGGCAAATCTGCAGTGCAAATTGTGGCCCGCTACAGATCACCCTCCATGACGCTACAGATCACCCTCCATGACCCAGGACCACCACTCCTCCTTTCTGGAGACACTGGAAAACATGAAGGTCCTACCAGACACCCTGATATTGGACGATTTCAGTTAACCTACCATTCACAAACGACCCTCATTTAGGTATAATAACTGCCTGAATATTAAGAGACTGCTTTGCAAAGAGAGAACAGAAGTCTCCCCTGTTGACATAAGAGCCAGTATTAAGGCAGGCACCTATCCTTGTAATAGATGCTCATTATGTAAATTCATTAGTAGAAATCAAGAACTTAATATATCTGGCGTTAACATAATGTTCAAGCCAACGTTTTATGCCACATGCGATACCCAAAATGTCGTTTATTTGGCAATGTGTAATTTATGCAGTGCATATTATGTGGGGATGACATCACGCAGATTGAGGGATCGTATGTACAGTCATACCTATGATATAAAAAAGGGCAATGTTAGTAATGCCCTGGCAATGCATTGTCAAGGTAATCCTCGACACAGCTTTAATTTTTTAGTATTACAAGTGATCAACATAAACGGGATGGGGACATCATAGCAACCATTGAAATGTGTGAACTAAGGTGGATACTCAGACTTAGAGCACACATTAAACCAGGCCTAAATACCATAGTCAACATTCGGCCTGCCTTGTTAGGATCTTTTTGATAAGCACAACATCACTCATTTATATTCCCTGGCTTGGTGCTCACTTTCACACTTTTTTACACACCTGTTTCATTTAGCTACCTTTGGCTCTCTTATATTTGTTATATATTTTTCAGCTTGTCAAGGTTGCCCATGTCAGCCTTTATTCATTAGTTTTGAATCTTTGCTACTGGCATTGGCTTGCTATATATTTTTATATTATCAGCATTTTTAATTTATATGATGGTATTTTTATGCGGTCCTTATTGACTCTCTATAACATGTGACTAAGGGCTATATTTATATTTAAATGTTGACTCTGCAAATTGCCTTATATCATTGTTTGGGATTGTTTAGATCATGTTTTTAGCTATGGTTACATATACTTATTTACATTGATTCTCATGATGACGTGCAAACGTTTTATTTTAGTATATTAATTGTATATCTTCTCATAAGACTTTCATATACCTGAGTTTTTGTTTGGTTAATAATCTATTATTTGATTGTTACTTACCACATTTATGTGGCCTTGGAGAACTGTTTAGTGTTGTACAACCCTTATACATCTAGGGAGGCTTTGTCTTATATGTTTTTTTTATGGCTGCACAACATTTTACACGATCTGAATAAGTAGCCATACCCATGCTATTTATTTGTTTCTTTACACATGGATCTCCCATTTTTATATATAAAGAACTAGTACCATTACTACATCATGGCCTGTTATTGCTTTGTCTTAGTAATGACTGATAAGTGGATGTACAGTAAGGTTTCTTTCTATCATGGTTCTGTTTTTGTTTTTGTTTTTGTGCTATTATTAGTAGTATGGAGTTTAATTATATATTTTTATTTTCATTTTATTCAATTTTATTTAATTCTATATGTATTATATGGAAGCCAGAACATTTGTTATACACATGTTTTTAACTATGTTCTTTAGTTGTTATTTCAAGATGTATTTGAGAATTTTGAAATCTGGTACGGTTGACTGCTTAAATGAAGTGTTTGCCGTAATAATGACTTTTTATGTGCTGTACTTTTAAGCCTGCCCAATTATCCTTTAATTGTCTAATTGAGGGCTTAGCTAATGTATAAAAAGCAAGTGATATGCCTAATTTAATTGTACCTGATGAAGCGCACCTGAGTGTGCGTGAAAGCGCTCGTTCATTTTCATTAAATTTCCATTTTACTTCATGGTGGTTCGTTGCAGTTTTGTCTCCTTAACCTACCATTCACTGGGAAAACTACTCAAGTACAAATTCCCAGGCCCAGCGCTTCCTGGAATTCATCAACTCAAACGCCCTGGATTAGCTGATAATCTCTCTGCCAGAGGTGAAAACGTATTGGACCTGGTCATCACCAACATGGGTGACAGGTGTTCCACACCGGAGGTCAACCCGTCACTGGTAAGATCAGACCATAAACTAATCACTGTGGATGTCCACAACCCACCACCACCCCCAAGTAAGGAAACCACAGTAAAAAACTTTTCTAAAGCAAACTTCACCTTACTTAAGATAGAGGTGGTAAGTTTCACAGCCGCCACGCTAAAGGATAGCTCTGCCCAAGATGCAGAAACCTTTACAAATGCACTCTGTGAGCACCTATAAGGATGCATGGATCATGCCATCCCTAGCAAAACCGAGACTCACTCCTCTAAGAGAAGGAAACCAGTTTGGTGGACCCCTGCACTAAACTGGCCCTACAATAGGAGGAGGAAACTAGTTCAGAAAAAAAGCAAATCCGAAGAAGGAAAGACATCCCTGATCAGTATCAGTAAGAAACTGAGGTCCCTCATGAAATCATCCAAGGCTAACTTCGAAAGAGTAATAGCCAAGGATTCAAAAGATAACCACAAAGCCTTCTTTAGCAATGTTAAGGATCTAAGTGGCAACTCGCAAATATGCACTGAATTAGTGCAAAATAGCACAAAATATACTGAACCTACTGATATTGCCAACATCCTGGCAGATAGAGATAGATTCAGTGCAAACTTCACCCCCCTCTCACCTCCAAAAGGGCCCACAACAATACTGGAAAAGTATAGTGTCCAAAAAAATCACAGACGCACAGGTGAAAACAGCCCTTTCAAAAGCCAAAAACACAGCATCAATGGGACCAGATGGTGTCCCAGGCTGCGTTTTGTACGAACTACAGAATGAACTAACCCCCTACCTAAACACGCTGTTCAGCCTCTCCACAGGCTATGTGCCCATAGAATGACACACAGCAACTGTTATTCCTCTCCACAAAGGAGGGGCCACAACTGACCCTGGTAACTTTCACCCCATAAGCCTGACTAGCCTGGTCTGCAAGGCTATGGAGCGCATCATCATGGAACTCATTAACAAAGACATTGGGAACCTCCAAACACTTAACCCGACCCAGTTCGGCTTTGTTAAATGTGCATCATGCCTACAAAATGTGGTTGACTTCTTTGAGACAGTCACCAAGGCCATAGACGAGGGAAAGGTGGTTCACACAGCCTACCTTGACCTCGCCAAGGCTTTGGACACCATTCCCCACTCGGGTATTACAGAAAAACTCACCAGCCTGAACTTAAACCCCTACGTCACGAGATGGGTTGCCAACTGGCTTACAGACAGAACTCACACGGTAAGAATAGCGGGCTCCAGGTCCGACTCTAAACCAGTAAGTGGTGTCCCACAAGGCTCGGTCCTGGGACTCCTACTGTTCAGCATATACTTCTCAGAAGTACAGGCAAATGCAGGAGGACTATGGCTAACCAAGTTTGCTTACGAGTGCAAACTGGGAGCCATAACTGACTCTCCGGCTGACACGGACATCCTCCAAAAGGGCCTTACTGAGACACGCACAGGTGTCAAAGTCATGGCCTCAATCTAAATGCCAAAAAATGCATAGTCATCCTGTTTGGGAAAAACAAAACACTCACGAATTACCACATAGGTGGCAGACCCCTTAATACAGAAGAGGTAATAAGAGATCTGGGGACCCATGCAGATAGTAATCTCTCCTTTGACAATCATAATCTCTCCTTTGACAATCATATTGCCAAAGTAGTTAGGAAATCCTTCTATGTGGCCCATCTAATTACTAAAGGGTTCGCATCTAGAAATAAAGAGGTTATAGTGCCTCTCTAATCGTCACTGATTAGACCCATCATAGAGTACAATTCCCCATTTGGGATGTACCTCACAAGACACTTCCAACAGTTGGAAAGACCACAAAAGTACCTCACCAAGAGGATTACTGGTCTCAAACATATGTCCTATGCGGCCCGACTGAAACAATTCTGGCTGTATTGGCATATCGCTTACT
>NC_056748.1:178460028-178532528 GCF_019279795.1 Protopterus annectens
CTTTGTGTTTGCTCAACACCAGGATAAATTGCATCTCTAATTGCAGACAAACTGTGGTAGTCAAAATGAAAATGGAAACTTGTCCAATTTTTTTTTCCTGATTAGAAAACAGCAGAATACATTATTCAAGCAGTGAAAGAAAAAAGTAGGGAAATAAATCTCAGAAGGGTTTCTTGTCAGAGCTAAGCCGCTGAAAACTCCAGAGTAATGATCAGTCTTCTCAGAGTTCCTTCTGTTAATGTGGCATCAGAAAACTGAAAAGGTCCTGTCTTTGGGTCTGAAAGGCAGTCCTTGTGCTTTCAGGTGATTGGTCCATCATACCCACAGAGAGGCAGAATGAAGAGCTCTGAGCTGTGGTAGACTACCAGAGATAGGGTAGGGAATCAGGGTAAAACTACCCATACACCAGTAAAGCAGCATGTTTGCTGAACAAATGTAAAATCTTTCATACATACTGTTTTTCAATTAATGTATGTTTATTTAAAGTAATTCCTTTCAGAAAATAGCACCTGTAAAGTGAAAAGTTAATATTCCATAGTTTCATTAATGATAACAAAAGATATATTACCAAAATCTTACTGGCAGGTATATAGCACGGTTCCAAAGTGCTCAGTTTCCCTATTCTTCCCACAATACCTTATTTCTGCTATCCCTGACACACACTAGATTTACTTAAACCTAAGATAAACCTGTAATGTATTCCTTCGCTTAACTGAGACTTTAGTCTGTCTGAGAGGCGAGCTGGTTATTCACAACAAAGGACATCCTATAGTCTGCCCCATTTGACTGTTTCTGTAGCTTATTAGGCTGCCGTTCGCCTTCCAGCGCTACCCTACCCCAATTCCCACCCCCTTTCCTTAGATTTATACTTAACTAGCCATGCCCCTTCTCATCACCCACCACTCCTCCCAAACTTTTTTTACCTCACTTCCTTTTCACTGCCTTTCCGACTTCAGTTCCTCACTAATTTAAGCCTTTCATGCCACCTCTTATTATATCACACATGCCTCCTATTCCCTATTTGTCTAGTCCTCCTAACACTTGTATGCCACAACAATAAATTCCTAATCTCTTACTCCCACAACCAACTCCTTAACCTGCCCAACTTTCCTCACACTCAACTCATACTCTGATATAAGCCCTAGCATTTATCACAATAATCGTATTCTGTATGCCAAAATACATATTCTTCCTATAAACGTTATTATATATTACACACCCCCTACCCATTACAACATCCTACATTACTTAGTCTCTAAAATGTATTTCTTATGGCATCTTTCTTGTACCCTTTCCATATGTACCCATTCCAAAGACATCCATCCCAACCCTGGGCCGTTTACCTCTTATTATCCTACAAAGCCCGGCTTCTCCAACTATACTAAATCCCTTCACCTAACTAATGTAAATTTCCAAAGTAGCTGTAATTAAACCCCTGAATTGCGTGCCTGGTTCTCTCAAAATAAAACTAACATCCTTGCAGCCACAGAAACCTGGCTAAAACCATCTGTTCAAGACTATGAGATTCTCCCTCCAAATTTCATTATAATTACGTCAGACAGATGAAATAAAAAAGGAGGAGGTGTAGCTATCATTTACCCCAATACCTTCAATTTATCTCAGTTCAAAGGCCACATCCCCCATTTCCAAAATAGCGAAATCCTTATCTCCTTTCTTTATATTAACTGTTCTAAAAAAACTCTGTATAACTGTCATATGGAATACACCTGGAAATAACATTCCTATTCTGGAAAAAAAATTATATCCTGGATCTCTTCTACTATAAAAAAAAAGAAACGGTAATCCTTGGCAACATGAATATTGATTTGGCCTCTATCTCTTCTAAACAGTCAGCCTCCAACATTAACCTGTTTCACTTCACTTCACACAACTTATTGCTACCACTACTAGGTACAATAAAACCAATGGAGGATCCATCTTAGACTGGGTTCTATTCTCCAGTCCCTCCAAGTTCATAACCTCAGGCACTATGCCCAACTCCTTCAGTAATCATCTTCCTGCCTATACAATTTGCACATCCATACCAAAAAATCATAACATTAAACTAGTTCAAAATCTTTCAAAATTTAACCCTGTCATATTTAACAACATCTTGAAAAACATTAACTGGAATAGTCTCAAATATCTTCCCTTAGATGTTGCTCTGCTATACTTTAACAATACTTTTCTAGAAATTCTAGACAGAGTAGCCCCTACCAGAACTAAAAGAATCAAATCTAGTCAGGCTTCTTGGTTAACAAAAAACACTAAAGAATTCATGACTAATGTGGACAAAGGATGGAATCTCTGGCTTAAATCTAACAATACTTCTCACCTTTCTCAGTATAAACAGCTCCGTAAGCAAGCTAAAAAACTTGTTTGTAAAGATAAACAGGCTTACAAGGCACCAGCAGTCTTAGAGAAAAAATAACCCCAAACTTTTCTGGTCTTTTGTCAATAACCTCCTGAAACCTGGCACCAAACCAAACCCCTGCCGACATCCTGACATGCCCCCTGAACAAATAGCAAGTATCTTCAACTCTTTATCGACACTATAGCGAAGAAAACTGCAACTTTTTCCCTTCCTCTCCCTAATAATTCTATTCTTACGTCTTCCCTTCCTTCCAACAGAGTCCTCCACAGCACTGTCCTAATAATCTGAATAGCTCATGCCAATCCACTCATAACAGCTACACTCCCCAACCAAGCTATACACAACAAATTTCCCAACCTCAATTCAATCTCTCTCTCGTATCTCTACCTCATATATCAAAAAACGTAAGCTGAAATTAGTCATGCTCTAACTTTGTTGGTTATTCCTGCTAAATGTGTAAAGCTCACTTCTGACTCAGTGGCATATCCTATTAACGTCTTGATAAATAGATCCATCCAAGAATCTCATGTCCCTGGTCTTTGGGAAAAAAGCCATCATTTTACCACTTCAGAAACGGGGCTGATCTACCGATATCTCTAATTTTTGATCCATTGCTATTCTTTCTCCTATCTCTAAAATTCTTGAAAAATGTGTGCAAAAACAACTTTTAGACTACCTTTTAAAACATAATATCCTCTCCCCTACACAACATGGGTTCCGCCCAGGACGCAGCACATCTGCTGCACTAATTTCCTTCGTTATCATAGTCAACAAAGCCCATTAATCAGGTAACATTATCTGACATTTTTTTGACTTATCAAAAACATTCTGTACCATCTCTCACCCTATCCTCCTCTCCCAGCTCTCCACTATAGGTCTATCTCCCCAATCTTTTAACTGGCTCAAAAGCTATCTCTTCATTTCCCCGTATTTGCACAACCCTACAGGAGAAGCGAATGGCTCTATTTTAAGCCACCTTCTGTTTAACATTTTCATTAATAACCTCCACCAAGCCATTCAGCAGGGTTCCTTAGTCCAGTATGTAGGCAGCGCTACTATAGTCTGTTCTGCTCAAAACACTGATACTCTACAGAAATCCACCCAGGCCGCATTTCTCACTGTTGAAAAATGGCTTCCCAAAAATCACCTCTCTTTAAATCCCAAAAAGTCCAAACTAATAGGTTCATAGGTAGATACTAGGCTATTGGCCCTGGAGCCTATATAAGCCTAGCCAAAAAGGTTCATTGGCTTTCGCCACCGAAGAAAATTATTTTCCTGTGCTCCTGTCAAGCAGTGTCGCAGAAGTGATCTCTGGGGTGAGTTTTCTATTTCCCATCCAGTTATCAAGATTTTCCTTAGAGGGCCAGTGAGGAGCTTTGCTTGACATGAATGGGTAGTTTGTTCCAGAGTATGGGAAGTCTCTGGGACAGGAATCTATCCCTCCATCGTGTTCTGTTTATTGTGGTGACAAGGTACAAGGTTTAGGTCCCTGGAGGATGTGGTTCAGAGAAATTGGGATTTCTTTAAGTGTAGCATGTCCATCAGCTCTGGGTTTGACATAGCTTGTATGTTAGGCAGAGATCGCCTCTGACTAGGCGATATGCAACTGTGTAGAGCTGGAGTTTTTTTGAGACAGTCTGCGTATGGTATCTGTTTGAGGCCGGTAATCCTCGTAGTGAGGTATTTCTGTGGTCTTTCCAGTTGTTGTAAGTGTCTTGTGAGATACATGCCAAACAGGGCATTATACTCTATAATGGATATCTCTGTAATGTGATATTCACTCCCAAAAGAAAGACCCCTATTAATATACCCAGCTTTGAGATCTTCTCACTTAACTCCACTAAAATTGAGTTAGTAACCCACACTGAACTGCTGGGGGGTAGTAACTGATAACCTCAAATTTGATCTTCACATTCAAAACAGTATAAGGAAGACTCACAAAAAACTCAGGTTACTCTACAGTCCTAATAGGTTCCTCTCTCCTCCTTCTAAACAAACTTAACTTCATCTTGCCTCCTTCTCTCACCAACCTATTCGGCCACTTTACTACTCAATCTACAGTCTTCCCTGATAACAAAACTAGAATCTTGCTACAACAAGATTGCTAAATTTGCCAGTAATAACCACCATTCTACACACCGCTTTGTTGCCTTAAAACAATTGCAATGGCTGGAACTCCCCCACTTCCTTCTTTTACAGCTCACATCTTCACATAAACTGATATACAAGCCTCAGGACTGCCCTGCACTCAGCTCCTTATTTATCCTCTATAACCCTGCTTAGGTCCCTGCAGTCTGAACACCAATATCTTCTTCTGTCTTCTCCAAGTTCACAAACCCAAGCTACCTGCTGGTCAGTTATTGTACTCCTGGAGAATAACTGACCACCTATCCGTCTACAAAAATACTCGTCCAACTTTAAAAGTGAACTAGTTCTCTTTATACTTCCGACAAGTTTTATTTTTTCACCCCTCATCTTGCCTCTTCTTAGTACCTTACTACTGCTCCTTCTATTCCTCCTCTTCCTTCGCTTTTTCTCTCTAGCTACTGGTGCTGCTCTTTATTTCCTTCCTCCACCTCCCTTTCTGTCTCTTTCTTACTCTTACCTTACTTTCCTCCCTTGCCTTTTTGCATTCTTTAAGAGAAACGTCACCTTCCCTTTCTCAATATGTGATATTCAAATACTCTAATTAGCTGTTATATTCTAATGCCTATGCTATTTGTTTTTCTGAAACTACCTCTTTGTATTCCTGAAATAGTTGTATCTTGCACTGTATCTGTCATACCAAGTATTTTGTCTCTCGACACTGTATGTGCTACCTATTGAGTTATGTCCTAGTTTTATGAAATTTTCTATTAAACTTTTGTATAATTTTTACTTTATGAAACTTCTAGGAAGCTTTCTGTTTTATGAAATTGCTATGTAACTTTTGCATAATTTTGTTTTACGAAACCTCTAGGTAACTTTTTAAACACTGTATAATCTTTTTTTTTGCAACTTTATGTATTGTTATGTAACTCTCTTGTTATAATGGAGCTTTTCTTCCCGGGCCTCCACTGAAAATGGGCTTTCCTGGTGCAGTGGACTTTCCCGGTAAACAAATGCCAATAAATAAATAAAATAAATAATTACTCCTTGTCTAATACTGTTTAGGTTGTATCCCTTCATTTTGACTAAAGCTAGCCTTTTTAGCAATATTACAGGATTTTGTGAATGTATTTTGTGCCTGTTACTGAAATTGTCATTTTATTCCAGTCTTTAAAATAGTAACCAATGCTGAAATAGACTTGAGATTGCTTTTGGTGCCATTTTGTATGTTTAACTTTCTGACATCATCAGGTTCATAGTTCATAGGTTCATAGTTTAGTACTAGGCTAACTGCCTTTGCAAGACATTTTAAGCCTAGCCGATTATCCCCTGTGAGATTCAAACCCTGTACCTTGTGTTTGTAAGGTAAACACCTTAACCATTAGGCCACCCTCCCTTAATTTATTTCATTTGTAATACTGTTTTATGCTGTATCCATTCATTTGGACTGAAATGAAACATTTTTCCACAAATGTAAGGGACTTTTGTGCATGTATTTTGTGCTTGGAACTGTTACTGAAACTACTGTCATCTTATTCATTGCAGGGTTCAGAATAGTATCCCTACAGAAATAGACTTCAGATTGCTATTTAGAGGGAGAATAGTGGGATATGTCCATGTTTTTACTGGACTGGCCATGCAGCCAGTATTTGGTTTTGAGGTGGCTAGTGTTTTTGTCAGATGACTTGATGGACTCTGATATGACCACCACCACCGTCATCATCTACCTTTTGTACACCTAAAAAACATAGAAATATGCCTCATCCTACGGCTTGTGACTCTGAAGTAGATTTATGCAGGCTATTGGACCTGTCTCTTTTGCCTCCAAGACCCCTGATGTGGTGTTAGCACCACAACTGTGCATGATACTAGGGTAGGATACACACCTTCAGGGGATGTATCTGTGCCTGATTCAGGTATAGGAAAGCTAGACTCTTTAGGTACAGGGGATGTCTGTGGTGTTGAATATGTTGCCAATGTTGATACGCCTCCCCCCAGGCTCATTCAATACAGAAAAGTGTTTAAAAAATTCATGGTGTGCTTGACCATGCCTGGGGTGATGATGTGAGGTACTACTCTTTAAGCCAGGAGAAGTAAGGCAGTGGATGTGTAACATATGCCAGCATAGTTAGCTGGAGTTTTGTAAAGAATTGTATATCATTTGAATATCAAACTGATTTGTACAGGTACTTGTGTTGAAAATGTATTTGTAAAGTTGCTGTGTTAAAAAACGTACCAGAGTGGGTCCTGCTGGACAGAAAAGAAATACAACTGTATGTCAGACTGTATTGTAACTGTTGAAATAAATGTATTGTAACAGGGGTTACTGGAAGAGAAGAAGTTAATGTCTGTCCACTTTGAAAAATAGTCTGAAGTTAAATTACTTGGTTTAGGCCATAAAAATTGCATCTTACAGTTCTGATTGTAGCCAGAGATAAAATATGTGAAAATCTGGACTAGGAATCTTAATGTATTGCCATTAGGGGTGAATTAATTGCTACCATGGAAGGGTGGAAGTTTTTGAAATGGTTTTATAGCTTCCAGATGCTATAACACGTCTTAGCAAAGCTATGTACGTGTGTATTATGACACACGTGCTAGATTCTGGTTCAGTTGCTAGTAAAGGGGGTAGTGTGGGAACTTGTAGTCAGATGACCTCATGTGTGTGATGTTATTCTGTAAGCCAGCACTGAAATGATGTTTTAATACTAGATGAGACCGAAGTCTCAGGGCAGTCTGTTTTTGAAACCTGACAAAGAAGGCTCACTCACCCACTTCATCTTGCCTTACTTTAGTAAGTAACCAGGGAATAGTAAGTTTTAGATCAGTCAGGAGAATATAGTGAGATTAGTTAAGTGTTGTTTTTTTTTCTGTATTTGTGTGAATCTTTCTATCTGTGTTATTCTTAATGTTTCCTGTGATTGAAACTCTGGTGTTTGTTGTTTTATGTATTTTTATTTATTAATTTTATTGGATTGCGTAGGGTTCAACGGTAGCGTTGACACCTAACAGCAAGAGGTTCTCCAGTTCGATTCTCAGCTAGGGTGCTTTCTGTGCAGAGTCTGCATGTCCTCCATGCATTCGTGTGGGTTTCCAACGGGTGCTCCTGTTTCCTCCCACGTTACAAAACCATGCATCTGGAGGGTTTCTCCTTGGACCTCCACTGACAACTGGCTTCCTTCCAAGTCGGACTTTCCCAGTTAACAAATGATGAAAAAAATAAATTTTAATATTTATTGACCAGGAAAGTCCAACTAAGACAGAGCCTGTTTTCAGCAGAGACCCTGGGAGAAATGCTCCAGACACATGCCTTTGGAATTGTGGAGGAAACTCACGCAAACACAGGGAAGAAGGCATCCCAGCCGAAAATCAAACCAGAGAACCTCTTGCTGTGAGGTGACAACGTTAACATCTGCACCACTGCACTACCACAGTACACACAGTATTTCCAGATGCAGCTCTCTGCACCAATGCATTTACTATCTTTCATTTTTAGAAATTTAGTATTTTCATGTTATTTTATTTATTATTAAATATATTTCAACTTTTAATTGTGGCTGGTATTTTAGAGAATATTTTAACATTTGAGAGCACTGCATTGGTCAAACACCACCATTTGTATTAGTACTAATTTTTACTCAGTATAATTGAATACCCTGGTAAGATCCTTAGAGTAGCTGACTTTGGAGTGTTCTGGTAGCAGTATCTACCTAAGAGTCTGTGCAGAGAGGGCACAGCAGGTAAGAGAGTGTGTGTGTTTGTGTGTGTGTGTGTGTGTGTGTGTGTGTGTGTGTGTGTGTGTGTGTGTGTTTGTGTGCGCGTGTGTGTGTTTGTGTGTGTGTGTGTGTGTGTGTGTGTGTGTGTGTGTGTGTGTGTGTGTGTGTGAAAATCAAATCTCGGCGTGTGTATGTGTTAGCTACTCGGAGCAAGGACACAGAGAGGGTTGTGGAGGACTTGGCTTGGAACACTCTGCAGAGAACTCAACTCTACAGCTGTGTCAGTGGAGAATCTTACTTGGGGCCTGGTGAAAGAGAGAGAAAACCAGCCCCAGGACGGGACTTTGTTCCCTGTGTGCTCTTAAGGGAAATTGTGCTTGGTGCAGAGTAATGCATCTGGAAATACTGTGTGTATCTATATTTGTTCCAAGTGAACACCCCTCACTGGTGTTCATGATGAGGATTGAGACTCCTTGATCACTGGCCCAGAGCAGGGAACACCACACCTGGCCGCCAATCCCCCTTGTCTGCGGATCCAGCTGCTGTTTTCTCCAGAGACATCTTCTGACAAATAAATTGTCTTCATCAAACCCAGTCTCTTCAAATAAGCTGCGCAAGTGGCTAGAATCTCAGGGAAAGAAACTGTGGCAGTCCAGCATGGTAGCCTTTAAGATGTTAAACTTTGACATAAAACGTTGGCTGTTAGTGTTGAGGTGTATGTATGGTTTAGATGAGTTTGCTTCATTGTTGCCTGCTGAGCAAAACATCTGTCTCAAAGATATTGTGTTTGTTTCTGAAGTGTCTAAACATGCTTTAAAGAGACCTTTGGAAGGGGTTGATACTCTTTCTAGAAATACAGTGACATCTGTGATAAGGAGGTATGCTTGGTTGCACACTCAGAACTTTCCTAGTGAGTTAAAAAAAGGAAGTTGTGAATGCTCCACTTGATTCTGATTATGTGTTTGGTACAGCAGCTAAACAGATCCTTAAACACTGGGATGATAGAAACTGATGCAAGGGGTGTTTAAAATGTTCCATGTTTCCCTCCATTAAGCAAGATAATTTTCAGCAGCCCAGCAAATAAAAGTCCCAGTCTAACAAAAGCCAAGGCAGTTAAAGGAAATGGCAGGACGAGCACACTACCAAACCTAACAAGAGGGGTTCCTTTTTCAAAAAGAATACCCCCTTGCAACCTGTAACTATGCTGAAGCATGGCACCTGTCTTTCACAAGTCCCCATCTGGGTGTCCCGTTTCAAAATTTCTCTTTCAACAAGACAACCAGGTTGGCAATAGTTTCTAACAAATGGGTGCTAAAAATTGTTAGCAGGGGTTATAGGTGGCAGTGGAAGGAATATCTGCCTCAGTTCTGGAGGGTGCCCCCTCACCTGCTAAACCAGACTTCCACTTGTACTCCGTTAGTACTAGACTTGGGGTCATACAGCCGGTCCCTCCCTTGGAAAGGATGAAAGGTTTCTACACCAGAATTTTCTTGTTTAACAAAAAAGTGTTGTCATGGAGACTGGTATTGTGTCTTTCCTTTCTTTATACTTTTTATCAAGGTCCCCAAGTTATTGATGCTCACCCTGCAAACACCGGACCAATGCTTCATGCTGACTTTGGACTTGAAGGATGAATATCACTATATTCACTGTAGAGTGTTGTGTCTAACATTTCAATTATAACAAATTGATTGGTCATTTTTTTCTCCCCTGGACTTAAACAGGCTAAATAACTGTGGAGCTTTGAGCTTGTAGTTAATTGTGGTATGATAAAAGCTCGTTCAAATACTGCTGGTTACTCTCCAGACATGCTGACTTACACAATTATGTTCAGCTCAAAGAATGTTTCTGATTAAATTAGTTAACATCATCTTGTAGACAGATATATTATAATAATAATAATAGTAATAATGTGAGTTAGATTGTTGTGAAGCTATACATACCCATGAACACTTAGTCTGTTAGACTTTGCAATATTTCACTCTTGTCTGGAAAATACTGAAGTGCTATGAACGCTATGTAGTCAGTTCAGTGATTATACTTGTTAGTAGTGGTTGATTCAAATCTGTTTGTCTGGTTTAGAATTCTTCCATATTCACTGCATTTATTTAATTTGTATGGTATAAGAATGACATATTTTAAACAGTTTGACTGGTTACTGATATGACCTTGCTAGTTATTGATCACTGAAGTGCCTATTTCTTCCTCCTGTAATCAAGTTATCCCAATTTAAACATTTCTGGGTTTTCTCTTATTATACTGTTGTATGGCAGTTATAGTTTACAGTAACCTTATGTTGTTTATGGTCATACTCCATCTGCTATTGTTCCTAGATCTCTCCTTGAATACTCCTTCACCCCTCCCTTAAACAATATACCTTGTCTTCTTTTTTGCAGTCCCTACACTATCGCTCACTGAACTGCAACTAGAACTTCACTGCTGTCGTCCACAACAGCATTTGTGCTTCAGGATCGACTAAGATTAATTAATTCCTGCAGTGTATATCCTAACTTATTTTGCTAATTATCTAGACTCTGTCAATACAGTTAATAAACATTCTGTAGGCTAGTGGTATGCACACTGTTTGGACTCTCTCTTAAATAGGTTCCCTTTTTTCCTTGTTCCATAACTTTTTTACATTCTGTCCTGTCTCTTTATGCTCTTTGATAACCTAATGCTAAGCAGTCTTGCATTCCTCTTTTGAAGATAACTGTATGTGTGTTGGTTAAATTAATATTAAGAAAGACTGACCTGGGGCATGATACGGTAGCCGATTTTTTTTTTGTGTGTTGCCTGCTGTGCCTTGTGGTTTCAACCCAATCTGTTTACCCTCGCTATGCTCTGGCTCACTCCACTCCCCTACCCTCATTTCCACCCACCCCCTCTTCCGTTACACTTATACTTCCCTTGACCACTCTCCTATTCACCATCATCCAATAAACCACTCCTCAGCTACACCCAAGTATAATTTACTAAATGCCAATAGCAATTATACATCACCCACTTTTCCCCCAAACATAATTTTACTGCTAATTCCATCTCTACTTTATATTCTGTATCAGTTACTGTACAAAAATGTCTAACTCCATACAGCTAATTAGATTTATTTTCTCTCTCTCTCTCTGCACTCCTCTTCTCATACTAACCCAAGCTACCCTCTCCAGAGCATGCCATTCTTGCTGTCTTCAAGAACTTCAACCCTAACCACAGAACCACAATTCAATATAATTAGCTTCTCTATCATCTCATTATCTTTATTTAATTGTAACAATATATACACTACTAAATTTAGAGTCCCCCTCATTGATAAACTCAAAATAATTCCATATGCTTTAGCTAGGCCCTCTACTAAAACTGACTACTTCTTGCACCTTATAAGTCATCTCTTGCCACTATCTCAAAGTGGAGACATACACCCAGATCCTGGCCTTTCCCTTCTCTCCCAATACCAGTAATACCCCTTTTCCCTCTTCTGTCACCTAATAGCACTTGAAACCTATTTCTAATAACAATCAACACATGGAGTATTTGTAACAAAATTACAGAATTTCATGCATGGCTTTCTCAATATACCCCTACTACCGTAGCTGTTACAGAAACATGGCTAAAGCCACATGTCAGACACTGAAATAATTCTAACTGGTTACAGCATCCTATGAAAAGATTCCAAAAGAAAGGGGGGGGTGTAGTATTAATCTACCATAACTTAACCATTACATTCTTTCCCAAACCTGCCCTACCTTTAGCAACATGGACATTTTATTAGCATCATTACAAATAAATAATAAACGTTTACGTATATAAGCAGTATATATTTCCCCAGGCCAAAACAGCCCTGTTCTTGAGGATTTCCTATCTTGGACAAAAACGGTCATTTTAGGTGATACTAACATTAATTGGCAAAATTTAGTCTCAAACTCCCGAGCTAACTGTATTAACCTGCACAGATGTACACAGCTTGTCACATACCCTTCACGCAAACCCGAATCCATCTTGGATTGTATTAGACTAGGGTCTGATCCACACAAATATTCCAACATTGACACCCTCCCTGACACCCTAAGTGACCATTTACCAGCTTTTACACATAGATCCTATACTCAGGTACCCAAGCCCCACTCTTATAGAATATCTAAAAAGTTAGCCGACTTCAACCAAATAACTTTCAACAACTCCCTAAAAGCCCAGAATTGGACCCCACTAAAAATATTACCATTAGAAGATGCTGTAAACTATTTCAGTGAGGTCTTCCTTGATACCCTAAATACCTTAGCCCCCTTTTGGTACAAAAGAACAGAACTTAATCATGCTCATTGGCTTACAAAACCAACAAAGCATATCAAAAATCGTGCTAATGAAATTAACTTCAAACAACTTCGAAACAAAGCCAAGAAATTAATCAAAAATGACAAAAAATATATTTCTCACAACAATTAGCTAATCAAAGAAGTAACCCAAAAAATTCTGGAAATCAGTCTCTTCTCTCCTTAATCCTGGGACCTCATAAAACTCATCACCATCCTCTGATAAAGACTTCCCTCACACAACAAAGAAAACACTAACAGTATCCCAGTAACCCCATTATTTTCCCTAGAACCTATGCCCACCTCTCTAGTATTTAAATTGCCTTCTGAATACTTGAAACTTGGTGCTGAAGCAATAGTTTACCCCATCAATATTCTAATTAACGGATCCATCTCAGAATCCACAGTCCCTCAAATTTGGAAGAAATCCATTATAACCCCATTGTATAAAGGTGGAAATACTATTGATTTAACTATTGACCCATTTTCATTCTCTCACCATTATCTAAAATATTGGAAAGTTGTGTACACACTCAGCTACTAAAACACCTCTCTGACAACAATCTCCCCATCCCTACCCAGCACGGCTTTCTTCCAGCACACAGTACTACTACCACCTTACTTTCTTTCAATACCGTGAACAGAACTCTGGACTCTGGTCTGTTAACTACAGTAGTCTTATTAGACCTATCCAAAGCTTTTAACACAGTCGCTTTCTAAACTACTACAACAACTAGCAACATTAGCATGCTCCGAACATACCCTTACCTCGTTCGGCAACTACCTGAAAAACAGACAACAATCCATCAGTTAGCACAACAATCAGTCCGGCTATCTGCTTAACAATACAGGAGTTCCCCAGGGGTCCATTCATGGACCTTTACTTTGTAATGTATTTATAAATAATCTCCGTATAGTCTCCCTACAAAGTTCACTCATCCAATATGCTGACGATTCTGCTATCATTTCCTCCTCTACCACCTTCCCAGATCTCCTAAAAATAACCTTCTCAGCCATAGAATCTTGGCTAAAGAAGCGTGACTACTTTTAAATCCCAAGAAATCTAAGCTACTACTATTCTCATCTAAACCACCTCTACAAGACTTTAAAATTTACTCCCAAAACAAGACTGAAATTGACGTAGTGAAGACAGCAAAATTACTAGACATTACTAAAGATGACAAGTTATCCTTTGAACAACATATTCTTAATACAATAAAAAAAAATTTAAAATAGGCAAACTCTATGGACATAAACTTTACATGGCTAAACCCACAAAAATGAAACTGGTGAATACCTTCTTACTCCCTTCCCTCCTCTATGGTTCCGTCATCTTTACCAATCTTCATGCATCTCTAAATAACAATCATGCTATTATAAAATTGCAAAATTTGTCTCTGGTCTACTTAACCACACACACCACTGCCAGGCCATTAAATAACTGAAGTGGTTTGAATTCCCCCACTACCTTCAATACACCCAACAAACTCTTGGTCATATACTAATATTCAGCCAAGAAAACTATCCTTTGCTTCATTCTATCTTACAGTCTTATATCCCTTCCCAGAATCTTAGGTCTGCTAATAAACAGCTTCTAAGTGTTTCCAAACACAAAATGAGAGCTGGACAAAGCTTGTACTCCCACTCCATTGCAAAGTTATGGATTTCCTTATCCCCCCTCTATTACACAACTTGATTCTATAAAAACCTTCAAATTCATCATAAAAAGCCACTTTCTTAACACTCAAATCTATCCTTGTACCCAGAACTATAGACCACCATAACCAAATTCTAAGATTCTGTTGGCTAGTATGATTCTGAATAATAAGACTTTCTGTTCTGTTTTAAGTAACAATTTGTAAATCCACTGAATTTCATTGACTGATTATTATTAATGTATACTACTACCACCTAACCAGTCTGTATAAAACGTTCTACTCTGTGTATTACTAATCACTAGGAAATTATATAAAATTGTATATAATATATTTTTTATATATAACACCTTTTTTTGTACACTGTATATTGTTGTAAATAGTATTCTTGTTGGAAAATGTTTGATTTGTAGTTGGAGCTTTTCTCCCCAGGCCTCCACTGAAAATGGGTTTTCGGACCCAGTGGACTTTCCTGGTCAATAAATAAATAAATATCTCCATGTCCCCATTGCTTTATTCAGGAGATATATGAGAGTTGTTTCTGGTTTGCACCATCAGACCAGTGGCACACTGCAGGACTCTTGACATTTACATCTTTCTTTATATGGACGACTTGCTGATCTGTGCAGAAACTGTATCTTAGTAATTGCAGTCGCTAGAGAAGGTCTTGATCTTAACTCCCCAGCTAGTGTTCAAGTTGAACCTTTGAAAGTCTGTCCAGACACCCTTGCAAAGACTCATCTTTCTGGAGTGGTTAATCAACTTCAACCAAAGAATAGCAATTCTTCCCAAAGACAAATGTCTGTCTTACCAGGTGGTGTTTTTGGAATCCTGCAGGAGGAACTTCCCCTCATCAAGAGAATTCCTAATAATTCTATGACTTTTGGCATGTATGGTTCTCATGATATCACTGGTCTGTCTCCACTTAAGGAAAATTTAATGGTATGTCCAGAATTGTTGTATCCAGCACCTACAGTCCCTGGAATCTCTATCACTGCTGCCCTTCATCAGGCAAGAATTACAGTGGTGGTGATCAAAGCTGAGTATTAATCCAGGACTTCCCTTCCTCCCTTCTGTTTTAGTGCAGTTGATCCAGACAGATTTATCCATCTTCCCTTGGAAGTGTGTCAATGGGAATACAAGTGCAGGCCCCTTGGGAGAAGCCCAAGAGCACACAGAAGTATATCAGTAAACAAGGAAATGCTAGCAGTGATCCAAACCTTGAAAGTCCTTCGGCTATGGCTCCGGGTCCTTTTCTGGTGGTTATGGACAACACCACAGTGATGGGATACCTCAACAAACAAGGGGGGTACAAGGTCATAACCAGTGTGTAAGTTGGTAATAATGTCTGGGAGCTGGCTTTACAGCATTCTCTGATTCTTCAGGCATCATACATCCCATCAGAGCAAAAGATCATGGCAGACTGACTAAGCAGATCCTGGGAAGACCCCTACGAGTGGCAGCTCAAGATAGTGTTCCAGGATCTAGTCTAAATGTGTGAAATGCCTCTGGTAGATCTGCTCACCTCCTTTCAAAACATACAGCTGGAGAACTTCTGTTCTAGACATCCTTGCATCCATGCTTGGAGGATAGACACATTCTCTTTCCCTTGGACAGGAATGTTCCTGTATGCGTTTCCACCCTTTCTGCTGATTTGCAAGGTACTTCTGAAGGCTCAGAAAGAAATGCCAAAAATCATTGTGTTGACCCCCCTACTGGCCCAGGCAGTCTTTGCTCTCCCTTCAAATGGTATTGACCAAGGGTAATTGCTATAGATTTCCTCACACTCTGGATTTGCTCACACAATGTCTAGGGTAACTGGTGACCCAAATTTGGAGCAACTACAATATGCCTGGATGTTTCAGTTGTGGCTCTGTTTAAGCACTTGTTTTATGAGGATGTGCAGCAAGTGTTAAAGGATCCCAGAAAGCCTGCTACTAGAAAATGTTACATTTACAAATAGATGAGGTTTTCTAAGTAGTGCCTAAATGGGAACAGGGTGTTTCTTAAGGTTAACATCCCTCTGGTCTTGGAAGTATTTGTGTGAGCTGCTTTTACATAGCCTGTCATGTACATCCATTAAGGCACACGTAGCTGCCACCTCTGCTTGTCTGCCAGTGGATGCCCTCTTTCTCTTTTGGTGAAACAGTTCATGAAAGGAGTATTGTATATGAGACCCCCTAGCAAGCAAATCCTTCCTTAGCGGGATCTCAACTACTTTCTGGAAAAACTAATCTTAATACCTTTTGAACCTACCGTTCAGGCTAATCTGAAGCTCTTACGTGGAAAACTGTTTTGCTTTTGGGTCTGACATCTGCAAGGTGAGTCTGTAAGCTGCAAGCTCTCATGGTGGGACAACCTTACCTGATTTTCCACAGGGATAGGGTTGTGTTATGCACGAGCCCCTCTTTTATGCTAAAAGTAGTCTCAGAAATCGCCCTCAGTCAGTCTTTTACCCTCCCTTTCTTCTTCCCAAAACTAAAAATAAGGTTGAGATGATACTTCATACCCTTCATACCTTGGATGTTTGTCGGCAGCTCAGGTACTACCTTGACGGAACAAAATCTTTCAGGAAGGCTGAAAAGATTTTAATTTCCTACACAGATACAAAGAAGGGTTGAACTGTCTCTAAGCAAACCATTGCACATTGGTTGTCCTTTGGTAATTCTTACACCCACCATAACAAGGTGAATCCAGGCAAGGTAAATGCACATTCCACCAGGGCTTTTATCTTTTCACTGGCTTATTGGAAAGGAGTAGACTGTAGATGTATTCTACAGACCACAACTTGGTCTTCTTTCCATAGCTTTACAAAGCACTACAGGCTGGATGCCATTTCTAAATCCAGGGCAAAGTTCCTTATGACCTTTCTCAGAAGGTCTCCTGAACCCTAGTCCCTCCTTCTGCCAGGTGGGGTAAGCTTTGGGAATGTACCCATATGTCAGAAAGGCAGTGTGTGTGTATTGAACGTAGTACAGTTGTATAAAGTCTTACTTACCTGTAATAGTAAATGTTCATATAATACACTGCCTTACTGGCAGCACCCACCGACTGTCCTCGTTTTGGATATATATAGTTTGTTGTTGAAGTTGCCATTGAGTTACACTCAGCTGTCTTTTTGTGGTGTGTGTGTGTCTGTGTGTGTGTGTATGTGTGTGTGTATGTGTGTGAGTGTGTTGGTTTAGAACAGTAGGTGTTTCCAAACTTGTTTTTTTCATTTTCTGTTCCTTCTGGACCCTAGAAAACTGAAAAGGTCCTGTCCATGGGTCTGAAAGGCAGTCTGTGCACTGTAGGTGATTGGTCCATCTATCTACATACAGGCCAGAGGAGGAGCTTTGGTAGACTGCCACAGATAGGGTAGCAGGACACTAGTACCCATATGCCAACAAAGCAGTGTGTTCTACCAACATCTACTGTCACAGGTAAGTAGGACTTGCACAACTGTACTTTCTTTTATTAATATCCATGGTACTGTAAGTATCTGTATTGTTTTGTACCACCAAAGCTCCTTTATCAACTTTTCCACCTAATTCCCTTTTTTCTTTTAAAACACTGCCATCTTTTAATTGGGGTCAAAACTTAAAATACCTGTACCTTTATCACATCCTTGATTGTTTCAATTAAAGCAATTGAATTTGCTCTCATCAAATATTTGGGTCAGTTTTGTAAGTTCCACTTCAAACATGTCATCATTAGTACATAACCTTGAAGGGCGAAACATTTGATCTTTCACCAGTTTTAATTTCTATTTAGGAAGCTGACAGTTATCATAATAAAGATACCTGTAAGTATTAGATTCGTAATACTTTTTTTCAAAATTCTTAATGACCTGTATGTCCAAGTAATTAATACTTTCATTAGAGAAATCATGTAAAACTCCATTGCACCATTTAAATAAACTCATGTCCTTGTCCAAATGACAAAAATATCATCCAAAAGTCTCAAATGTAGCAAGCAGCTTGCTACAAACCTAGAATTTAAATACAAGATGCTCCCCCACCAGTTAAATTCAATGTTACTGTATACTGGGTGCATGCTGCATCCATTTCTACCTTCTAGCCTGGTAGAAATATTCACTTAAAAAAAAAACAATTACAATTCCAAATGCTAAAAATTGTTCCATAATTCTGAGTTGGATATTAGAGGTGGAAGGGCCTTTTATAATTGTATCAAGCAACCATGTTTACCCTTATTGTGCAGGATAACTGAAAATAAAATCTTTATCAGTTGTTACCAAATAAGATTCCTCATTAAAATCACAATCCTTCAAACATTTACAGACTTTCCAAGAATCCTGTAAGAAATAAGTATAATCTGTTACAAATCTTTTAACTGTTCTGTCAATATAGTCAGTGGCTGAGTTTTTGAACCTCCTGCCACTACTATAGGCCTTAGGAGTGGGTCCTCCTTAGACTTATGGGTCTTTGGAATCCCAAATATCCCTGACACAGTAGAATTAGTGACCTTAAATAATTAAAGAACTTCATCTCAATAGATTTTGTAATAGTAGTTCCTCCAGTTATCAATCATTTTTTTCTGTATGCTGCAAAAATCTTAATTTTCGACACAAGTTTGATATCTAACTTCATTAAATAGAATCAGCTGCATCCTGCACACACAACACAGTCAACTCAATTCATAAAGACCATCTCACCTCCTTTATCAGGTTTTATACATCTAGTCAGTCATTGCTCTCGTTTCTTGTATTGTCTCATATTAAAATGTCTGAAAACAGGTCTTTTTGTAACAGTTCGCTATCATTTTCACACAGGTTTTCAAATATCCCCACCACCGGCTGCAGTGGTTGATTACTCATGCTACTACAACACATTTTCAACTCTTCTCCAAAACATTTCTCATTAATTGAAAGTAAAATATTCAAATTAAGTTTTACAGTATATAGTTTAAAATCAACATCTTTTAAGGAATAAAAGTAAAACCTTTTTAAATATATCGTGGTGAGTAACAGTAATAGTTAAATTACTAAAGTTAAAATTTTTAAAGTTATTTATCGAAAATGCTTAGTGTACCTGTTCATAGTAGATACTTTAATCTACTCAAATTTTGTCATTTGGTTCACACACTCATCATAAAATGATTTAATCTCTGTCTCGTCCCCCCCCTCCCCCATTGATATTCTCCTTGCCGCACCACATTTATTGCCATTGGTTACAGTCCACATTCTGATAATCAAATATGATGATGCTTCGGGATATTTCCTGGTTGATTCTCTCCTGTTGGGTTGTTGGCTTAAAAATGGACAGCTAAGGTGGCAATTCCATTTAGATACCAGTTCTACCTTGGAGCTGGATGAAGTTATTAGTATTAAATATGTTTAAAATTTAGTTATAGTTTTGGGTCAGTTCCGGTGGTACTTAAACATTTTTAAGTTTAATGTTCTTTTTATCATTAGGTTTTATAATTTTGTTTCATTGTATAATATTTACATTATGAACAGTCATATGATTGAAAAGGGGAAAGTTTATATTTGTTTGTCAATAAGAAAGCCGGCAGAGAGACTTAAACAGTGAAATCTTTTCATTGTTGCCACACAAAATGCTTGTGCAATAGAAGTAAACCCAGGAGATGAGTAGATGAATTGGGAGTACCTTAGACTTGAACCAAAGAACAATGCGAGATCAAGATGATCAGAAACAGCAACAATGTGAACTTAGTGAATCAATGACAGTACTGTAAATCTAAAATACGAGAAGTAAGAAAACGAAGAGGGAAAGTAGAAAAGAGGATCAGTAATGGAGAAGTTAAAGAAATAGAAACTGACGTTATGGATTACCCATGAAGTAAAAGATTTGATAACACCACAGCAGGATACAATAATGAATCCCCAAATTAAGGAGAAACCAGTGGAGCGGTAAACATCTGGTTAGTTGTCACATGAAGATACTTTGGAGCCTTCAGTAGGAAACCAGTATAAAAGTTCAGTTGGAGTTGCACAGCAAGGGAAGGATTAGGAAACTGTGGTAACTCAGACGCAGTCAGTGTTGTGGAGTGATAGGCTAGTGAGTTCCCATACGAAAGAGCAACAGATGACACAGGTTGAAACTGAAGAGAATATGGCACAGGAAGATGCTCTGGAACTTTGTGTAGAATGCTCACAGGAAATGGAGAACAAAGAATGTGGTCCCAAGTTTCGAAAAAAATTATGTAGGGGAAATAGAATACAGAAAGTCAGCAAGACCCAAAATGTTAGAAGTTTGATGAAACAAACACAGTAATCAGGACTGTTCACAGAAATTCATGCAGTATAACAAAAGTAAATAGGATCCACTACAGTGCAGCTAAATCAATAATTGATAGTCTTACCACAAAAAAAACAGAGCAGTAAAATGCCATCATTGTCCCTGTTCAAACCAAGCTGAGTTCTTTGTCACTTTAACTCCACTCATCTACATCACTACTCCTTTCCCTTTCTTCCTTCCCCTAACTTCCTCTCATCCACCTCTCTTTTCCTTTTGTCTACCCCTTTCCCTCTCCCCCTTTCCAGCCTCTTTTGACCCACTTTTCTCTCTGCTGCGACCACATCTACCTCTTCCATTAACTCTCGCTGACCTCTATCAGCAATCCCCCTGTTCTCTTTTCTATCTACCTTCTTTTACTGAATGTCTAACTCATTCACTTCATTCACACTTTTAAGATGTGTTTTTTTATGATGTGTTTTACTTCCAACTTTGTATTCATTTTAATCATGTATCGCAATATATTTCTTGATGTGTATAACTTCTGTTTTTCTAATTAATTGTAGATATTTGTAATTTGCCACTGGAGCTTTTCTTCCCGGGCCTCCTCTGAAAACGAGCTCTTGCCCAGTCGGACTACTCCAGTAAACCAATGCGAAATAAATAAAACTCTTTTCAATGCCATATTTCTCCCAGTGTTACTACTTACTAATGAATTCGTACCACTAACGTAGTTTGTGTTACATTCAGTCTGTCAGACCAGCTGCACAGTCTCCCTTTCTGTTAAGAATACCTCTTAATGTAACCCTTTAACGGAGAAATTAGTGCCTTCTAAAATAATAGATTATCTATTATACTTTGTTTCATCCATGACGCTGTGAATGTATACATATGATGCCTATTTAACTATGTTCTACCATAACTATCGTTCCCCTTAATCTTTTGTGTGTGTGTGTGTGTGTGTGTGTGTGTGTGTGTGTGTGTGTGTGTGTGTATATATATATATATATATATATCTATGGATTCACTTCATAATCTTGAAATACTGAAATCTCGAATTTCTGTTTTTCAAGACCATGAAATCAAATCCACACAACACCGAAACACCAAAACCGCGAAACTCAAAACATCTAAAACACAGCACAGCACACACCAGGCCACACAGATACCACAACACCCACATCACAACATAAACAAACAAAACAACACACATCCACAAACCTGCAACACAAATAAGCAGGGGAGCAAGCCCATCTGCACCCCCCTGTGTGGGGTGCTGCACACCCCCTACTTATATACTCCGAGATCGCACAAACAGTAAACAAAAGCAAACACACACACACATTCTACAGTTCCTCACACACACATCACACATATCAGCACACTAACATACACTTAAACTCCCACCCAAAACCCTTACAAAACACTCCCTTACCTGACATAACACCTAAATCTATACACGGCACCACACACCATCCACATACAATCCCGGACATTACGTAGCGTAAAGCCATACCCGCAAATTCGAGATATTCAAATTCGCGATTATGCACTTTCGCTATTTTCAGACTTCGACTTTATAGTCTCAAGATACTGAAATTCGACATTTCAGTATTTTGAGATTATAAAGTCTTTCTATATATATATATATATATATATATATATATATATATATATATATATATATTACACATTCTGTATCTCTTCTGTTCCTGGGTATGAGGGTTTTATATTCTGTTTACGTATGCAAAAATTGCTTCTCTGTTTCTCTTTGTAATGATCTGTCTTTCTTTTGCATACTGTTTGTTATTTTTGTATTTAAACTTTTTCCCCGAGCCCAGCGGCGGATCTACTATGAAACTAATGAAGATTAAGCTTCAGGGCCCCTAATCCTGGAGGGCCCCTGAACCAACTTTTTTTAATGTGTGAAATTTTCAACAAAATCAATGTTTTTTTTTTAGTTTTTTTTTTTTTTTTTTTTTTAGTGTTTGTTATTAAAATAAGGCTATTTTACTGATAAGTACTTAAACCCATTGACTTATGATTCTAATACTGACCTTAGAAATTCTGTGTTAGAATATGCTCTAATACCCATTTTATGTGGCGTCAAAATGCTTTTATAATTGGTCAGATTTCAAAATTTTCTTAGGGGCTTGCAGGGTCTGAACCCCCAGCCGTGTGGGCTTGTTGAGCTTGTCAGAATATGCATTTTAGCAGTTGGATCCTCAAATCCTTTGTTGGTACACGGCTTAATAGTTCTACAGCTCAGCATCATCCCTTAGGCTACAGCTAATCAGACCGTAAAAAGACATCTGAATTCTCAGTTAAGGCTGCACTCTTCTCACTTGTGTATTTTAACACCAAGAGTCAGATTTTTACCTCTTTATCGGGTCCCTATTAGATAGACGAAAAATCAAAAGACTGAATGTCTGACAATTCAAAAATGCCGTTCTTTGAAATCGCTATTGTGAGATTGAGGTACAGTGAAAATCGGAAAATTTGTCCTTTCCTCAGTGTAGTGCAATCTCAGAGTTGGTATATATAATTACCAGGGGGTGTGGGGGGTGAAGCCCCCCACAATACCTGTTTCGAAGAACGGCATTTTCGACTTTTAAGCAGTTTGAAATTTTAAATTTTCGTCCATATAATACTTCCTGTCTAGTAGAGAATGAGCCAGTACTTTTTTCCACCCACTGATGTTGGGTTATTTGACTTTCTTTTTCTTTGTTTTTGGCAAGTTTTCAATTATATCTTTGTTAATGTTTAGTGTTAAAGATGTGTAGGTGAAGGTGTGCATATAAACTTAGTCCATAGTTAGCATGGAAGAGTGATATTTTTGTGTATATTTCTGCTGTTTTGTAGCCAGCAACTTGTGCTCCATATTTGCTGAGATATTTCTGTTTTCTAGCATGAGATTTTTATATTTTGCTTATTTTGTTGATTTTTTTGGAAGGGGCAGACCTGGCCTATTTCTCATTTACTATATTTCTAATATTTTTTCATGGTAGAATTCTTTGTAGACAGTTCAACACAAGTATTTACGAAGGTCATGTCAAGGGTAATCCATGCAAGAGGATTCACCAATATGAGTAGATTGCAAAATGGTTCAAGTTCCTCTCAGAATTGATGAACAAGTCTAAAATTGATGAGGACAGTATTAAACATATAACGTCGCATTACAAAGATATTGATCACATATTAGTAAACGAGTGTTATTAGTTCAAGGAATATTTATATCTTAGGAAATCCCAGAACACAGAAGAAAACACGGCATCTAAAGTGCAATGCACAGAAGTTCTTCAGCTCATTTGTGAGCAACACCTAATTGAGGTGTTCGCTACTATTACATTTAAGCTGTACTGGACAACAAGTGTGAAGCAGAAAGAAATTTCTCAAAGCTTGCTTTTATAAAGAACAAATTTCGGTCTACCATGGCTGAAGAGCACTTAAATTCTTTATGAATATTGTAAATAGAAAATGACATTGCAAGGAAGCTCTCATATGACAAAACTGTATGTGAATATGTTGCTACCAAGAACAGAAAGAGTAGTTTGTAAAATGCGTTTCATGTATGTATTCTCATATGTGTCTAAAATAAAAGATTATATTAACTGTGGTCTTTGCTATGTTTTATTTCATTATTCTGTGATGCATTATGCATGTATGTAACATTTCCCTAATTTTCACCCCCCCATAACTATAAGGCATAGCCTAGAAAATTTTTGTTCACACCATTGACTTTGACATATGAGATAACTCAGTACAGCAATTTTTATCAAAATCTGTGATGTGGTTGAATTTAAAAAAAAAATTGTGATCTGCCGTAGAAAAACCCCATTAAAGAAGATAACAGTGGTTACCCAGACCTCGTCCCTTGTGGAAGGGGCTCACTGTATGGCCTATTTTTACCACCACCCATTTCTCCACAGTTTGGGCCTTGAGGTCCTTGCAAAAGTAACAAGGCCCTTTGGACCTTGTTGGATGTTGCCCTATTGTTGCTGGTTGCAAAGGGGCCCCAAAATAGTTCAAGCTTCAGGGTCCCAAAAATGTAGGCCCACCACTGAATCAGCCTCCGCTGTAAATGGGTTTTTCGTCCAGTCAGACTTTCCTGGTAACCAAATGTCAGATAAATCATAAATAAATCATGAAGTATCAAATAGAGAAAACTGTAAAGCAATTAAGAAAAAAAGTGTTGCTGTTAGAGTACAGAAGAGGGAACAGATCAACAAAAATACTCCAACATGATAAAAGCAACGAGCAGTATCAGAACAGATCAGGATCTATTGTACGCTACCACAAATAAACTAAAGATATCGCCACAGGCAAAAAAACTTAGAAGATAATGCATATAAATATAAAGGAAAAGTACAAAATAAGTGATTTATTGAAACAATGCAAAAGAAATAAAAACCTCACCAAAAAGGAAGAAATAGACACATTTTGGATGATCCTGTGGAACATAACAAAGATGCTGAATGAATAGAAGAAGTAAAAGAAAGGATTAAAAAATTCATATGTACAGGATATGAAATAGTATGAAGTAACTGCCTGCGAGATTGAAACAGAAACAAAATTAAGAAAAGCTCCTAACTGGAAAACCCCAGGCCCAGATGCAGTACTAACTTTTGGCTAAAAGTATTAACACCTTTACATGAAGATTTTTCCATGAGAAAGAACGGTTTATATGTGCACCCCAAATAGACACCAGCCTGGTTAACAACAGGAAAAACAGTACTCATTAAAAGCAAACCTGCAAGCTATCCTAAAAACTATAGACCAATAACTTGCCTTCGGACACGTATAAACTATACATTGGAATTAATGCCAACAGTTTATAACCATTTAGAAGAAAACTCAGTCATGGCAATAGAACAAAAGGGTAACAGAAGAAAGTCATGTGGAACAAAGGATCATTTGTTAAATAAAATTGTAACAAAGAACTATAAAAAGGGGAAGAATCAAAGTATGCCATGGCTAGACTACAAAAACAGCATTTGACAACATCGCACATTAGTGGATAAGAGTGCTAACAATTGTATAAGATACACCCTACACGTACTGGTTACATTACAGCAACCATGAAACAGTGGCAAACCACTATGCAGTTAAGCCATGATAAAGGACATATTATTCCAGGGATAAAAATTCAAAGGGAGATATTCCAGGGTGACTTTCACTGTTGCTCTTTTGTCTTGTCCTTGACCTTAATCTTAACAGATTAGGTCATGTCTACAATTTGGCTCACAGAAAACAGCAAAGTGTGAAGACTTCTCATCTTCTTTTTGTGGATGATTTAAAACTATAGTTCTGTTAGATGAGTAACTGAAAGCACATCTGCAAGTGGTCAAACTTTCTCAGATATAAGAATGTCATTTGGTCTTGATAAATGTGCAAGAGCAACCTTTAAAGCAGGAAAGCTGCAGCACCAAGAAAATATCAGTTTGGGACAGGAATGTGTTATAAAAGAACTTGAGCAAGAGGGAGTGTATAAATATTTGGCAACTGAAAGATCAACAATAAAATATGAACAAATATGAGTAAAACTTGGTAAATAATACTTTAGGAGACTAAAATTAATACTGAAAACAGCTCAGACATATAGGAACAAAAAGTCCAAGCTATAACCCAATTTGCTCTTCCTGTCCTAACTTAGTTTTGGAGTGATTGACTGGCTTCATCAGTTGGAAAACAAGAACAATGCTCCATGCTTATCAAACAATTTAAATCAGTGTATACCAAGGTTATATATTCCCCCTTCTTAAGAAGGTATGGGCCTCCTCAAAACTGATTACATGTGTATATCTGCAATCATAGGACTGCCATACATATCTGCTGACCTCACAAGATCTAAATGTAGTGAAAGTTTTAAAGCATGAGTAGAACAAGTCTAAGATGACTTTCCTGCCTAGTTTAGTAGCAAATCAAAAGTAAAAATCAGATAGCAACTGAGTGTGCCAGAAAACAAAAGAGAATATAAGGAGAAAGATCAGGTGAGAAGGCAAGAAATGTGGAAAAATGCATAAATATAGTTGCAAGTACAGAAAACTCTTTGACGAACCTCATGTCAGTCAGAGCCAAATGCAGGAATGGTTAAGGGGAAGTGAATTTAATTAAACCAAAAGACAAAAGGTTAATATTGGCAGCCCAGGATAAAGGACTATGTACACATTAGTTTACAAAGTCCATTGAACATGTGGGAGAGAGAGACAAATTCAGGTTTTGTAAAACAGAATTGGAAACAGTCGCACATCTTTTTGCTGAGTGTGATACACTAATGGCAGAAGGACTGTATACTGAAAGGCATAATAGTGTGGCAAAACTGTTGCATTGGGTATTGTGCAAGATTGTAATACTAAAGTAGCTGAGAAGCATTGAAAACGTGAGCCACAAAGCATTATAGAAAGTAAAGTTTATATCACATGTGTAATCACCCAGTAACAGTTCAAAAAATAGTTGCGAGAAAACCAGATATAGTAGTCCATGAAAAGGAGAGAAAAGTAGCATTGATCATTGAAATTGCTACATCCAGCGACTACAGTGTCTTGCGTACAGACAGACACAAAGTCATAAAATAGCAGGATTTACAGGCAGAAATGAGGGTAGTGTGGAAGAAGGATACCCAAACAGTTCCAATAGTAGTAGGAGCAATGGGTCTTAGAAAAACAAAATTTACAGTCATACTTGATATGTTTCCGATACATGTAACTCCATATGTTTTACAGAAGGAGTCAGTTCTGGGCACATTGTAGGTGCTGCGAAGAGCACTTCTGTCTAACATCAAAGATTGAAACAATACTAATTTCGTGCACTTTAATCTTACTTGGACTTGGGAATGGAGTCCATTCCTGTCATGGTATTAGAAACCGAAAAGACTTGGAGAAATTAAATGGTCAGATACCATTCTTATTAGGTTTACTTTAGACTTGAACTGTGGTTCTACAAAAAGTGGCTTAAAAGGCCTGGCGGTTTGACTGTGCTAAACTGATAGGAGAACTCTAAAGCATAAGCATTTTCTTGTCATGTTTAGAAGGACACTGGATGGACTGTGGAAGTAACTGGGTATAAAACCGTTTTGTTCTTAACTCTCCCCCCACCTTACATTTATCATAGCAATTAATCCAGGCATTACACTGTTACAAGATAAGAGAGGCTGGAAAGACGCAAGTTAATGGTAATACAATGCTGTGATCTTGTCCTGCTAAGGGATGTGAAAGCATGTTGTTCATGTTATATATTGAATTAAAAGATAATTTCCCTTGCTTTTTAGTGGTGCACATTAAAACTAATGTCCTTACTTAAAGCTGTAGACAAGAGTCTCTTGTTTTAAGTGAAAAAAATATTTATAGTTTTTTTGCATTTGCAAAGCATTGTGTATGTTTTCCATTAGCATCTGCATTTATTTGAAGACAAGGAGCATGCAGGAGCAGACCGCTCATCGTAAGAGGTCTGAACATTGTGTTCTGAGTGGAAACTTCAAGGTACAGTGTAATCAACTTTTAAAGGGTTACTGATAAGCAGTTCAGAAAAAAAAATATTTGAAACTATGGGCAGTGAACAGTTACACAAGTAGTTGCTTCCATAGCAACCTTGGTACTTAAATGTATTAAAAATAATGTATAGTTGGTTTTATTTAGGGGTATCCAGTGCACTTTTTCTTTAAAGGTTAATATTTACTGAAAACAAGCAAGTTGTTTCTCACATCCGGGACACAAATACAGTCTGCATAGGTGGAACATAGGCTCAGTGTGCTTTAGCATGGTTAACTGTGAATTTAGAATAGGTAATACATGTAGGTGCAGCCATTGATTTTTGGGCAGCTGCAACTGTTTGGAGGGGTAAACTTCCATTCTGGAAAATGTATATAGTTTGGTGGGTTCACTGAGAGTTAGAAGGGGGATTTGTTGTTTGTTTTTAAATGTATTTCGTTTTTTTATTTTTGAGTGTTTTTATTGAAGGAGAAATTCTGGGAAATTGTGACATTTGTACAAATAGAGATGTGAAGAAGCAACTTGCATACAAGATCAGCCTGCTAGTCATTAGTGTGTGCACATAAGCTGCAAGATGGAAGCATGTATTGAGAAGGGTTGTCATGCATTATATGTGGAGTAATAGCTTCAGAATGGCTGCCTTGTGAATGCTAACATGGAATGTGTATGGCCTTACACGTATAGACCAAAAGTAAAGGGTACTGAATTGTGTTAAGAAGCATGGGATGCAAATAACAGTGTTACCGGAGACTCATTTGTATAAAAATGAGTTTGTGGATGAGGAATTTAGGGTGATCATTCAGCAGAATATCAGGAACAAAGGGAAACGGGTGCAATAATACTGATTGAATGAATGGCTCCAGTAGTGATAGAAGAATTAAAGGGACACTAATTGTAAATTTACATAAGTAAAAGGTTATTGGCAGGTGAAGATTACACTGGCATTTATTTGTATTCCGCATACTACTGTTACGGAGCTTAGGAGATTTTTGGGGAGAAATAAGCTCTGAGGGAAATATTATTTGTGGGTGCAGATGGGAAGCTGGTTTTCAGTAGTGAGGATGTATCAATGGACCTATAATGAAAAATGTGAGAAAATAGGGTAGATTTCTGAAAGAATATATATATATATATATATATATATATATATATATATATATATAATGTGTGTGTGTGTGTGTGTGTATGAATATGAGAATATTTGGTAGGAACTTATGAATTTTGTACCTGGAACTTGGGTAGAATTTACATATTTCCCATAATAAAGTAGATGGTTTAGACTGGATAGAATATACAGTTGTGTAACTTACTTACCACAGCAGCAGATCTTTAAATAGATCACTGTTGCGGGTGTAATTACAATATGGGATGTGTACTGTACGTCCAGCCAGTTTACATAGCTTCAGGCTCCTTCCTTGTGCACCATAAGAGGGACATACAGATTTGTCAAAATTGGATTGGCTGCCACGTAAAGCTGTTGATAAGGTCCTGTTAGAAGAGCAAAGAGAGAAGCATACCAGTCATGACCAGTGAATCAAATATAAGGGGAGGGAGGTGGAAGGATGGTGCTTAAACTGCAACAGTATTAGAACATAAGTTATGGTAAGTAAACTACACAAACTATACAACTAGAATAGAGCTAGACCCCCACCCCTTTTCCAGAAAGCCTCAGAAGTGGCCACTGGTCTAATAAGAGCCTTGACATCCTGAGAAGGACTTTTAAAAGTCTAGAATAGCAGAACTGAATAGTAAGGATAAGCCATATAGAAAGGGGTTGTTTAGATAGTGGCTGCCCCTTCTACCATGACAGGATAGTCTGATTTGTGAGTAAATTAAGCAACAGCCTTAGGTTTAAAGGAAGGAGCTGGTTTTGAGACTCACCCTGTCTTTGTGAAAAATCAGAAAAGACTGGATAGACATGAGGGCCTGTAATTCAAGTACCATCTAACAAAGGTTGGAGCTGTCAGCAGGTCAGTCTTCCAGGATGGAATTTTTTGAGAACTGGCTAGGAGGTTCAAATGTAGAAAACTGCTCTAAAACAAAATTCATGTCCCAAGGAGGAGCTACTTTTTTTTTTTTTTTAGTATATGGCCGTATATGTTGTGGATACAAGCTGAAATGGCAATGAGATGTACCTTTACTGAAGTGTATGCTTGGCAAGAAATGAACAGATTAGAAGGTTATTTCTCTGATGTTTAGGGATGAAAGATAAGTTTAGTTGCTTAAACCCTTGCATTAGTTTGCTCTCTCTCCCAATTTTTGAGGACCTCTACAGGGGAATTGCCAAATTCTAGAGAGGTATTCAGCAATTGTGTCTTTAACTTCTCTAGGAAATTCAGAAGACTTATCCAGGCATTTCTTCTCATGACTGTCCCAGGCTCCTTCCTTGTGCACCATAAGAAGGACATACAGATTTGTCAAAATTGGAGAGGCTGCCACGTATAGCTGTTGATAAGGACCTGTTAGAAGAGAAAAGAGAGAAGCAACAGCTCTGGAAGAAGCATTTGCAGCTTTATATACACATTTGATAGAGTGTTTGTTTAGTAACCTGAGATGCATAATTAACCATTTCAAAAGACTGGAGTTATCCTTCGAGTTATTCAGATTAGCCAAAGGTTACCGATTACAGATATGGACAGTAGGAACTGGGGCAGTTTATGGCCTTGAAAGCTGCGGTAGAAGTATAACCTTTCTGATAAAATATCAAAAGTTCTGCTATCCTTGTCATTAGGAAGAGTGTTGGCAAAAATGTTTTAGCACTTCTCTCTGTATCTAAGGAAATAATGACAGGGTCCAGCAGAACAGTCATCACCCAATTGTATCTGGGTCTCTAGAACGTATAAAGTTTCTTGGGAGTCATGGTTGGGATTCTGGCAACAGGAATACAACAGTAAAAGCACACAAGACTGGAGATAAAACAACAGTTGTATGTAAAGCCATGCTGAGAAGTTAGTAGTGCCTCTTTTGAGAGTCATACACCTCTTTGTCTTCCCATTTTAAAAAGCCCTTCATTTTTTGAAATTGTTTGACCAAAAGGAATTTCTTCATTTGGGGGATTTGATAAAAGTACATCATTAAACTCCTGATTCACAAGCTGTGAGGAGGAGATCTGTAAAGTATAATCCTTATTAATCAGATCCTGACAAAATTTCTTCATCAGAAGAAGTAACTCTGTTCCTCTTAATAGGAGTGGAAAAAGAGGGCTGAAAAGACTGAATGGCATTGAGTAATTCTTTGGCAAACATATAAACCAATCATCTTGAGTCCCTGTTTGAGAGGAAGGGGTAGGAGGAGGAGGAGACAAATGTTTGGTCTAACTGCACTTTTTGGAAGAGTCCAAATGTATGGTCTTTAGGGTTGAAGCCACAGGTTGGACCTCTATTAGTGAACTAACAAGTGTCTTCCCTTGCCCTCTGACATGTTACCTTCCATTAGTGAACTAACAGTTTCTTCCCTTGCCCTCTGACATGTTACTGCGGTGTTCTCCCTTCCTGACAAAATCCACTGCCTCAACGGCCTGGTCAGATGTGCGAATATCCTGGGGCATAGCAACTTCTGAAAAGGATGCGATAGGGGGACCCTGGAGAAGCAGACGTATAGTCTGACGACAGCATAAGTGGCTCAGCGGAGTTATCTGGCACAGACCGTGCAAGAGTGGTAGATGTACAGCTGCCACCACTCACCTCTTGTCAGCCTTTTCTTTTTCTTGGCCTGAGGAGGAAAACCTCACCACTGTAGACTCAGTCAGCGTGACAGCTTGTGTTATAGCTCAGACGAGGATTTTAACCTGCTCCTGACTGAATTTTGGAGAAAAAGGCAAACAGGAAACAACCTGGCTTTTTCCCTCACCTAGGGAAAAAACACAACTAGAATAAGAATCTTTATATGGGATTTGGCCCCCACAGCTGCACTTTCAATTTCTGACAGATTTGAAGCCAAGATTTTGTATAAATCACAAAACAAAAAGGTCTACAGGGAGATATTTATCTGCCTGAAGTTTAAGTAGCTAAAGCTGACCACTTGAAATGAGCAACTCCAAGCTAAAGTCTGTAGGAGTGTACTAATAGCAAGGATGTTCTGAGTTTTGGTATGTCTGAATGTCTTACACCAAGTTATCCTGTCTTTCTAAGGATAGCTGTGTGGCCGAGGAAAGATCCTGAAGCTTTGCAGACCAACTGGATGTAAATTATCTTTTACTGGATACATCCCATATTCTAGTGGGTACTGTAGCAGTGATCTAATGATGAACGGGATTTATTTCACAAGAATGTGTTTTTAATTGAAAGCTTTGAGTCCCATCCAATAACTGTATCAGATCATGCACACGAAACCTCAAAATGTTGTGGTATAAATCACTACAAACAGAAAAAACAACTTCCACACCCCCATGAGTGTCTCAGCTCAGGCTATTTCCTCTTTTATTACTTTTACTTCACCAGTACACAGCCTTCCACAACTAATAATTCCACAATTGTTAGGTGACCACCATAAATTAAATAGTAGACATATAAATAATCATTTTATTTCAATCTAAGTGCTTTCTTCTCAATGCACAACATAGACTTCATCAGAGATTAAAAAAACAGCTAACACTACTTCATTTAAATACTAATTCATTTCTTTAAATATCCAATAAAAATGAATTGTCATTATCATTTGAAAACATTGTCCATAATTAAAGAACCACATATGTAGTTCCATTTAATTCTTGTAGAATACCCATAATAAATTAATTTCTCTTTGTAAAATATCTAGTCCATCTACGATCACCCACAACAATATAAAAATGTAACAAATCTTTAAAAAATAGAAATCTTAGTCCAACTTGTCTTTTCTCTGTTTTAACATACTGTACTGAGAAATCATGTCATTTAAACCGGGCTTGTGTGTGGCATTAAGACGTAATTGCCACATCTGTTCTTTTTGTTCTAGTTTTAGTTCACTGTTTCCACTTCTGTAAGTCAAAACCACTTTGTCTATAAAAAAAAAATTTTTTTAAACCTGGACAGTCTAAAGAAAATATATATATATATATATATATATATATATATATATATATATATATATATATATATACACACACACACACACACACACACACACACACACACACACACACACACACACACACACATACTCGTAGATTCTTTCTTTTAATGTCAGTGTCATTTTATCAGTATAATAACACTGACAGGAAGTACAATTAACTTTATGTATCATCATTTTTGATTTACAGTTATATCTACCAGAACACATTAAATTTTTATCAAAACTTTCTGCTACAATGTACAGTCCACCTTTAATGTATCTACAATACTTGCAGGTGTCACATCTTGACATCTTAGAATTTATAACATTATCAATTTAATATTATGTCTGAAATTCATTCTTAAGTTTGGCACCTTTTTTTTACATTATTTTGGGATACATTCCTAATTTTTTTGTACTCCAAAGGGAATGTAATTTCCCATGTCTTCTTTATAGTATCTTTTACCCTAACCACTTGTTGGGTGTATTCAGCTGTCATTGCGCCTATTTTTACCTTTTTATTTGTATTGTTTTTATTTTTGTTAGTATAAATTAATTCCTGTGTTGGGATGGGGGTGCTCAGAAAGCCCCCTCGGCAAAATAGGAGCAAACTGCCCACCCCTTCCTTTTGCAATCTCAGCCTTAATTTTTAATATTAAAGGCATTGGGTATTCCCTTTCTTGGAACATAACGCATCCAACTCATTCACAAATGTTTCATCGTTTTAAACTAACCTCGAAATGCTAACCATCTTGACCTTTTATAATATTTTTCTTTTGAAAATGGGGATGACAGATGTTGTAGTGTAGAAAGGAATTTGAGTAGGTTTTCTTACAACAAATATAGGAAACATATTTTTTCTCCTTTATCTTTTGGAATGGTGGTGTCTAAATAGTTAATCTTGTCTGTATCAAAATTATATGCAAGCTTTAGAAACGAAGTACAGCTGTTTAAAACACCGATAAATTCTTGGAAAGATTCTGTATCTCGTGTCCATTGGAATACTTTACTAAAATACTGGGGAATTAAATACCTTTGTGTGTTCCCAATCTGCTAATACAAGGTTTGCATAAGTTGGAGTACATCTAGCCCCCATCACCACCCCTGTTAGCTGATAGAAATATTCAGCATCTGAATATATATAATTATTTCCTAGCACTAGTTCCAGTAATTACTGTATGGTTAGCAACTCTCTGACTCTTTTGTCACTTAAAAAAATGTTCTGAAAGTGTTGCAATCCTATGTCATATGGTATGACTGAAAATAGGTTAACCACATCTATGAGCACAAGTAAAACATCTTCTGTAAAAGGGGTGTCATTCAGGAGCTCTAACAGATGCCAAGAATCTCATATTATATGGCCGCCTTTTTCTACTAAATTCTTACTATGGAAATCAGCATCTACTGCTAGTGGCCTTCTCTTAGAGCCACTTGCTGGAACAGTAGGCCTGAGGGGTGAGTTGTAAACATTTTTATGGACTTTCGTTATACTAAATATTGCTGGAATTCAGCATTCATAACATTTAAAGTTTCTGCTGTAATGATACCCTGACGAAATAAATCATTTAACCAGTAGCCTACTTTTGCATATGCAATGTGTACCTCATTTTTAGAAACACGTGTAGTTGGATGTATCATTCAAAATCTCCAGCATTTTACTACTGTAAATCCAATAGTCCATTATTACAACCTCATCCCCCTTACGGGGTTTCATAACCTTAATATTTTTATTGCCTCTAATTTGTATTGGTGCCTCTTTTTCACCCTTCGACAGGTTGTATGGTAGTCGATAGAGTTTTTTAATAGGAACCTAAACTTTTGCAAACCCTTTCAAAGACAGAAGCTAATTGATTACTTTTCCTTTTCAAATTTAGTTAGTCATTACATTTGTCAGAATTGTTAAAAACGTAGTGAGATTTAGTTGTCTAATAAATAATTTAAAATGAACTAAAAGCCTTGCAATATCCTGTTTAACTCCAAAAGTGAAATGTAATTATCATCATTAACAATTTGACTAAAATCAAATACTTTGAAACCACCATCAGTAACTACATTTTGTACAGCATGTGATTCATTAGTATTCCTGTCGCTGTAGGAAGTGACCTCAGCACAAGAGCTGTAGTAATTGGTTGTTTTGGACCATTTCTAGCTCTTTTGTAGTTCCCTGTTTAAAATCTGCCTCTGGGTGTTTTTTTCTGGCTATACTACTCAGACAAGCTCATCGTGGTCCTGCAGAGTGGTCCTAGCTACAGAGAACTCAGAAAAGCGACTACTTTCTGGATTTAAGTATCTTTGCTGTTTTTTTACTTGGAATAGCTTCTCTAGCTTACTCTAAACAAGCTTAAATTTTTTTTTTAGCTGCTTGCTGCATTATTTTAAAATCTGCACTTAAAGTTACTTTTTAGTCGAATTTGATCGAAAGTTTGTTTGTTTGTTTGTTTAATTTAACTGTTGAGGCTGCCCGCTAAAGTGTGCTAGCCTGTGTAACTGATTTATCACTGTTTCTGCATTTTCTGTGTGTTTGTATCAAAAAAACAAAAACATAATCCTTGTTTTCCCGCCTCTCCTCGACTAGTTTAGACCAGTTTACAGGCATTGCTGTATTCTGGGCTGTGGTGTAGTTCCTTTGTTGTCCATTACCTTGCTTGGATAGAAGGAAGTTTCTTTGCTCACCAGTGGGAGTGGGGAGCCTTGAGCAGCCTACCTGTCCCTGTAGGAAGTGACCTCAGCACAAGAGCTATAGTAATTGGTTGTTTTGGACCATTTCTAGCTCTTTTGTAGTTCCCTGTTTAAAATCCGTGTTTGCATAGCTTTGCACGGGTGTGCGCATAGCGCAGCACTGGTTAAACAAGGTTAAACTTCTTCTGGCTCCGCCAAGTCTGCTCTTCAAATTTTCCCTTAAGGAAGCTCTACTCTTAGTATAATCAGACTACTCACTATATTATAAGCCTAGCACTTGTTTTCAAAACTTCTCTACTAAGTAAGCACTCTCGTACTAAGTAAGCACTACATCCACCTACCACCCCTGTGAATATCCACTTCCCTTAAAGGCACAGCACTCCCTTATACTGTTCTAGCACGTTGAGTGGTAGATTACTGGTGTCCTCTCCAGTTCATCTGGTTAATCTGGGTATCTTGAGACAATGCTACAATTGTCTCATGTACACAGACAACCCTCTCCTCCTCCCAACAAACACAAATACATGTGAGAGATGCAACTATATAGCCAAACTGGAAGCTGAACTCTCTCAACTCAGGGCTGGCATGACCAGACAGGAGGAGATGGTAACCACACACACAACAAATCCAGTCCCACATAGACCTACCACAACTGCAAACCAAACACATAAAAACACAAAGGCTCTAATAAAAAACTTACCAAAACAACAGAGGCTCCCAAAGCAGACATCCAAAAATCCACCACCTCAAAACAAAACACATGCAACACATACTTCAATAAATCAGTGTGTCAACCAATCACAGCCCTTAAGGCCAAACACCATGCCTGATACACTAGTAATAGGTGACTCTATAGTCTGACACACTGATGTCCCGCTTACCAGGCTGAACAAGTAGAGGGTGACTGTGAGCTGCCTATCGAAAGCTAGGATCCGCCACATAACACACGCACTCAGGTCACTCCAAAGCAAGTACAAATATGACTCTGTCATTGTCCATGCTGGCGTGAATGACGTTAGACGTACCTCCCTGGACTACATGAAAAGAGACATAGAGGAGCTCTCTGATTATGTAGCCCAGGCTGGTATGACCCTGACCCTGAGCAGCATCTTGCCCTCACCAAGAATGATGCCACAATACAAAGACAAGATGATCAGCTGTAATAATTGGCTCAAGTACTGGTGTCATTCTAAGGGGATCCAATGTCTGTCTGCCTGGGATGACATGTTGGACAAGCCACGCTGCTTCGCAAGGGACGGCTTGCACCTGTCACCACTGGGCTCAGACTCAAAGCCAATCACAAGTGGTGTCCCACAGGGATCTGTCCTGGGACCCCTCTTGTTCAGCATTTATTTCTCAGATGTTAAAGCAAACATGGGAGGGTTGTGGCTGACAAAGTTCGCAGATGACTGCAAACTAGGCACCATAGTCGATACACCAGCGGACACATACATCCTACAAAAAGGCCTCACAGAAACGGACAACTGTTGCCGGAGACACAGCCTTAAACTAAATGCCAAAAAATGTATAGTCATCCCCTTTGGGGAAAACAAAGTACCCACAAATTATCACATAGACAGCAACCCACTGAGTACGGAAAAAGTAATCAGAGACCTAGGGACCCAAGTCGACTGCGACCTCTCATTTGACACCCACGTTGCCAAAGTGGTTAGAAAAACATTCTACCTTGCACACCTCATCATGAAGGGATTCACATCCAGATCCAAGGATGTCATTGTACCCCTATACTCCTCCTTCATCAGACCCATGATTGAGTACAATGCCCCATTTGGTATGTACCTCACCCAGCATTTGCAACAGCTGGAGAGACCACGAAAGTACTTCACCAAGAGGATCAAGGGTCTCCAACATATGTCTTATTCTGCCAGACTAAAGAAACTCCAGCTCTATTCAGTAGCATACCGCCTGCTCAGAGGTGATCTCTGCCTGACTTACAAGGCCATGTCCAATCAGGATCTGATGGACATGCTCCACCTCAAAAAATCCAAATCCGTCAGGACCACGAGAGCTAAAGACTTAAACCTCGGCACAAGTATGAATTGGACATGCTGGAGGGATAGATTCGTAACCCAGAGGCTTTCCATGCTTTGGAACAAGATCCCAGTTCATGTTAGGCAGAGCCCCTCACTGACTCTCTTCAAGAGAAATCTTGAAGAGTGGATGGGAGATCGTAAGTTTACCCCAGGGGTCACATCTGTGTCACTGCTAGACAGGGGCACAGTAAACTAATTCTATTATATAAGGGGACCTTCATTGTGTCACTACTAGACAGAGGCACAGTATTCTAAATCTATTCTGTGCATTTTTGTACCATTTCATGGGGTGGCGAAAGCCACATCACTATGGCTAGGCTTGCAAATGCCCCAGGGCAGATAGCCTAGTACTAAACTATGAAACTATTCGTGAAATGATTCAGTCTTTCTTCAAACATTTCTGTTGTAATTTTCTCCTGTTTCTCCCCTTCGTATGATGTTGGGGATTGGGACTGGTCTTATGTTGATCCGAACAACATGGGCTCTGTGGTGCCACATTAGCCATAGGTATCTGCCCATTTAGGTGAGTCCACTTCGTAAAACCGTGAAGAAACATTATTCATTGTATTCATACTGCCTTCTACCACTTACAGTACAAATACAAAGAAAAATAAATAGGTGCAATGACAGTTGAATACAGTCAGCAAGTGGTTAGGGTGAAATATATAAAGAAGACATGGGAAATTATATTCCCTTTGGAATACAAACAAAAATTAGGAATGTATCCCAAAATAATGCACAAAATAGGTGCCAACCTTAAGAATATATTTGAGACACATAATTTTAAATCAGATAATGTTATAAATTCTAAGATGTCAAGATATGGCACCTGCATGTATTGTAGACACATTAATGATGGATTGTACATTGTAGCAGGAAGTTTTGATAAAAATGTCAAACCTGTCCTGGTAGATGTGTTTGTAAATCGAAAATGGTTTTATATATATATATATATATATATATATATATATATATATATATATTTATATATATTTATATGTATGTGTGTGTGTATATATATATATATATATATATATATATATATATATATATATATATATATAAATATATATATATAAATTGTATTTCCTGTCCATGTTGTTATGCTGGTAAAATGACACAGACATTAAAATAAATAATCTATGAGCATATATATGAAATTAAAAAAGGAAAATAAAGCAACGCTATATATAAACATTTAGACTGTACAAGTTTTATAAAATTTATGTTTATATTGTAGCAAAGTAGTTTTGACTAACAGAGGTGGAAACAGTGAACTAAAAAAAACTGATATGGCAGTTACGTCTTAATGCCACATACAAGCCCATTTTAAATGACATAATTTCTATGTACAGTATGTTAAAACAGAGGGCAGACAAACTGGACTAAAATTTATATTTTTCAATGTTTAATTTTTAGAGAGGTTTGTTAAATTTCCATTGTTGCGAGTAATAGTAGATAGACTAGATATTTTACAAAAATAAATTAATTTATTATGGGTATTCTACAAGAATTGAATGGAACTATGTATGTGATTCTTTAATTAGGGGTGATGTTTGTAAATGTTAATTACATCATTTCAGTTTTTTATTGAATGTTTAAAGAAATTAATTAGTATTTAACTGAAGTGGTGTAAGGTGATTTTTATCACTGGAATCTGTTATGTATTGAGATGAAATGCTTGGATCGCATTAAAAGGACTATTATTTATATGTCTACTATTTAATTTATGGTGTTCAAGTTATAACGGTTGTGGAAGCCTGCATACTTGCGAAGTGAAGTAATAAGATGAGGTAGCCCGAGATGAGATGGTCACGGGGTGCAGAAGTGTTTTTTTCTATTTTTATCAGATCATCCGCCAGCAAGAACTAAGATAATATTATTTGAGAGGTATTAGCAAATATAGAAATAACTTCAGAAAGTATAGAGAGTGCATAAAATAACAAGATTTAAAATGTGGTAGAAATAAGAGAGAAAGATATATGGGGTAAGAAGTAATGAGAGTTATTTAAAGGAAAAGATTAAAGTACAGCAAAAGTGGAATCTTCCAGAGTAAGAAAATGAGCAACTCTTAAGTTCTAAAAGGAAAATAAGGGAAAGTGTGGACAGTATGCATGAGCTTAGAAATGTTGCTGTTAAGCAAATGTTCTTTGATAGCTAAAGTACAAAACCTTTTAGCACAGCAGCTTAGCACAAAGTAGAAAGATTTGTAGCAAAACCTGAAGTGCCAGAAAAATAACCAAAGATCCTATGGCAGTATTAGATATATTGTATAACTGTATGTAAATGTTATTTGTATAAGGCAGAGGAATGGTGAAACCAAGAAAAATCAGAAATGAAAATTATAGAGAACTTGGTTAGGCTATGGTTAAAGGAAGATATGGCTCAACTGTTAGTAGTTAAGATAATAGATGAAATAAAAAAAAAATTGATGTATAAATCAGTCAACAAGTAAAAGTCTAGGAAAGAATGATGATCATATTGATAGTTGCTGCAGTGTCCTTAGCTATGGGTTATATACTGCCAAGGACTTAACAGCCAGACAGGTTACCATCAACTTGCCCAAACTGTCAAGCAGCTCAAGCTGAGCTGACTAAAAGAGAAGTTTGGGTGCAAAATCCTCCAGAGCTTTACTTCCGCCAAAGAGTATGCTCCTCTGAGGCTTTCAGTGATTGATTTATGCTGATGTTCATCATGTTTCACTGTTGCAGTCATTACAATTGGGTTATCCTGCTGGCAGGCTACCCGCAGTCGGCCCGAGTTCCAAAGTCTAGGTCCGGCGTCGGTTGCTGTCGCCTCATCCCTGACGTCAGTGCACCAGGGGTATAAAAGATGCAGCCGACGCCATTTTCTTCAGTCTTTCTTGCCGCACGGTGCCCGAAGCAAAAGCAGTTTGCAAGTGCCGGTTGGCCGACTCCTGAGATTTTCAAATTCGAATTTCAGATCCGAAGTCTTCGTTAAAGCTAACTACCCCATTGGGGAAACTTTTTTTCTTGCTCCAGACCGATGTCAGAAAAAGTTAATAATTGCATTTCTTGTGTGAAGCAAATACCTCATAAGGATTTTCATCTTACTGTATTCCTTGCCTAGGCCCTGACCACAATGTTGCTAGTTGTCGGTTTTGTGGTAGATTTAACCAACGCACTATTAAGCGTCGGTACGATTTTGCATTTCATTACTTTGGCAGAAGATTCAATTATATAATGCCGTCGGAACAGCCGACTACCGGAGTATATAAAAAGCGCAAAGAAAAAGAAAAGGATAGGCATCCAAGGTCCAAAACAGACGGTGAGGCTTCAGTTAGGCCTGTCGCCGGTTCTCAGTGAGGCACTTTTGCAGCCCCTGACGCCCGCTACCTCAGAGCCACAGATCGCTTCCAACTCCCACGTGGAGCCGACTAGGCCACTGGGAACTCAAGGTATTGGACACTCGGAAACTGTTCCCTCAGATGGGTCCGGAGCCGCTGAGCAGGCATTGGCTTCTGAGGGTGTTTTCAGACATACACAGTTATATGTAAAACCAACTTCAGCTTCAAAGGGAAACACTAAAGCTGCTCTAAAGACAAAGAAACAAGTACAGCATTCTCCTGGACATGCCTCCATGCCTAAAAAGCAAATGCTTAAAATGGCTGAAGACCTAATTACTTTGATCAGGGGTTCCCATCCCCCTCCTGATAAGAGGCCTAGGCAAGAGATAGAATATGAACCTTCAGATCAGGTTTCCATTTCCTCTGATTCCTCTTCTGACCAGGAATATTCCCTTCCCTCCCTATGAGGATTCTGATGCTGAAGAATCTATCCCTTCAGCCTCTCCTCCTGAGGATTATTCTTTTGGGGAGACCCTGCATACCATGAGGGAGCATTTCCACTGGGAGAGCCAAGATTACTCAGAATCCAAGAAAAGGCTCAGAGATTTTCTTTTATTACCTCAGCACAGGCCCCTTGCTATTCCTCCTGTTTTAGACATTGTAGATGATGTATTTTCAGAGTCCCGTCTGTCTCCTGACTCTTTACCACCAGCTCCTGTTAAGCCAGACAGATACTACAGGGTTCCTGATTCACATAAATTTCTTTACAAAAACCCTGCTGCTGACCCAGAAACAATTTCTCATGGTCCCAAGGGGGTCAAAGCTTCCACTGCAAAAAACCCTATCCCCTCTGATAGGGATTAAACGGCCCTGGACAGATGGGGGAAAAAGATTTACACTTCTGCTACCTTGGCTGTAAGAGCTTTAAATTGTCAGTTTCATATGCTTAAATATCAGCAGTATCTTATGTCACTGCTTAAACAGAAAATGTTGGCAAATTCAGAATGTGCAGAAAACAAAGAAATGCAGGATTTATTGCATGCAGCTGAACAAGTGGGAAAGCATACTTTGCAATGTGGTTTTGATTCTCTAGAGACCGCCTGCAGGGCCGCAGTTACAGGTTCTATCATTAGGAGGCATGCTTGGTTAAAAACAGAATCTGCCCGATCATGTTAAAGCAAAACTATTAGATGCTCCATTACAACATGATACCTTGTTTGGTGTTAAAGCAGAAGAGGTGTTGAAAATGGAGGACAAAGCTAAATCTATGCAAACCGTGAAGGATTTCTTACAGGTACAGCCTCCCAGATATTTAGCAGGAACTGGCCTACAAAGAATTGGTCCTTTCCAGTGTCAGACAGGCCACAAAGAGGCAGATACAGATGCCCCAGAGGCAGATCACAGCCCCAAGGCTCATACAGACCTAAACAATGGGGTGCTTCTACCCCCAAAAGTGGAGAGGAAAGATCACAGCCATTCAGGAAACAGTCTCAATGACTCCCCCCTGCCTGCACCAAGCACTTATCTTCTGGCAGCTCCTTTGGGGGGAAAGCTAGTACTTTTTTCACAAAATTGGCACATGATCACCCAGGACAAATGGGTCTTAAATATCGTATCTCAAGGCTACAGGTTCCACTTTCACACCCTGCCAAGGCCAAACGGTATACCAGACCTGCCACGCAATCAATGGGCAGAGGCACAAAAAGTTTTATCTCTCATGGACATGAGAGCCATTCAGCAAGTACCACAGCAAGAGCAGGGACAAGGATTTTACTCAAGACTATTCTTGGTACCCAGAAAGGATAAAGCCTGGAGACCAATACTGGACAAGGATTTTACTCAAGGCTATTCTTGGTACCCAGAAAGGACAAAGCCTGGAGACCAATACTGGACCTGTCTATCCTAAACACATACCTGGATGTTCCAAAATTCAAAATGTTAACTCTGCAGCAGCTTCTGCCCATGCTGGGCAAGAAAGCTTGGCTTGTGACTTTAGACCTAAAAGAGGCATACCTGCATGTCCCAATCAGACAATCATGCAGAAGATACCTCAGATTTATAGCTGGCTCAATCCACTACCAATTCTCTGCACTGCCCTTTGGCTTATCTACTGCGCCCAGGGTCTTCACAAAATACCTGGCACCAGTAATTGCATTTTGCAGACAAAGAGGAATACAAATGTATACTTACTTGGACGACTGCCTTATTCAAGCAGAGAAGAAGGACATCCTACTACAGCATCTGGCATTTGTAAAAAGATTACTAACAGGTCTAGGGTACACAGGAAACGAAAAGAAATCAAAACTCGTACCCTCTCAAGAGATAATATTCCTGGGTGCAAGCTTAAATAAACTGCCCAGATGGCTTATCTCACGCCAGACAAGCACAGACAACTGACTACTTATTTCAAAATGTTGGCAACAAGCACCCAGTTATCTGCAAGAAACATTCTGCAGGCTTTGGGCTTCATGGCATCCTGCATACTACTAATTCCATATGCAAGACTGCATATGAGGAAACTTCAATGGTATCTAAAAAGTGTTTGGACTCAACATTGCCACAGCCTGGGAACAATAATTGCCCTCATTCCCTGCCTGCAACAGGAGTTTTGTTGGTGGGCAAAAGCCTGTCACCTCAACACGGGACAGCCATTCACCTTACCCACAGCCAGGCAGACATTGACAACAGATGCATCAGATTATACCTGGGGGGCCCATATGGCAGGAAGATGTATTCAGGGCACGTAGTCCTCAAGTCAAATGCATCTACATATCAATCAAAAAGAGATGCTAGACATTCAGAATGCCCCGACAGCCTTCGAGGATATACTTCATCCAGGATAACTACTGATAAAGACGGACAATACTACAGTCATGTGGTACATAAACAAGCAGGGGGGCACGCATTCCTACTCCCTCTGCAGATTAGCCATGAACTTGTGGGACACAGCACTGACTCACCAAGTACATCTGCAAGCACAGTTCCTGCCAGGAAGGATAAATACTCTGGCAGACGAACTAAGCAGAAACATAATGGATCCACAAGTCTTCAGCATGATAACAAGGAACTGGGGGTGCCTGGACATAGACCTATTTGCCTCCCCTCACAACTACCAACTACAGAGATTCTGCACAAGGACTTATCACAAGCAAGCATGGAAAGTGGATGCTCTGTCTTTCAGCTGGAAAAACTTAACAGTATATGCCTTTCCTCCTCTGCCTCTCCTCCCCAAGGTACTCCTCAAGGTTAGACAAGAGAAGCCAAAAATGATACTGATTGCCCCAGACTGGCCTCGCCAGCACTGGTACCCAATCCTAAAGAGCTTGTCTCAATGCCCAGCTTGGACATTACCTCAAATTCCTCACTTATTGACCCAACAAGACAGTATGATACTGCACAACCAACTCAGGACCTTAAACCTGGCAGCATGGTGAATAATGTAGCCATTCAAGACAGACCTCTCTCTAAAGCAGTGATGGATGTTATTTTGTAGGCCCGGAGGCCTAGCACCAGAAAATCTTATGCAGAAAAATGGAAGAGATTCTGTGCTTGGAACCAGGCACAAGGTATTGACACGACTGTTCCAAATATTCCTCAGATTTTGCAATACTTAACTGAGGTGCTGGATAAAGGCCTTTCCTTTTCATCAATTAAAATTCATGCCTCTGCCATTTCAGCTCATTATAATACAGAACCACATATTTTTTTCTCATCCATTACTAAGGCAGTACCTCAGAGGGGCCAAAAACATAAGACCTCCAAGGAGAGCACCAATACCTGCATGGGACCTCAACTATGTCTTGGAAAAACTCACACTACCTCCGTTTGAGCCAGCCTCTGCAGCTGATATAAAATTCTTATCCTGGAAAACAGCTCTGCTCCTAGCAATTACCTCTACTAAACGAGTCTCTGAGTTAGGCACTCATGGCTGTGGAACCTTTTATCATTTTCCATCCTGACAGGGTTTCTCTAAGGACAAACCCTACATTTATGTGTGCGTGGCCCTTAACCAAACAATTCATTTGCCTACTTTTTATCCAAACTCACAGAATAAGGGGGAGAGACTTCTGCATTCTTTGGACATTCACAGGCAGCTACGCTTCTACTTGGACAGAACCAAAGTTTTCAGAAAGACAGAACCACTTCTAGTAGCATATGCTGCAGGATCACAAGGAAAGCCTATCTCAAAACAGACTATTTCAAAGTGGATAGGCCACTGCATTTGTTTATGCTATTCACAGCATGGCAGATCAGTGCCTAAGGGCATTAGGCCACATTCTACCAGAGCAGCAGCCACTTCAGCAGCCTTCCTCAGAGGAGTACCAACTAAAGACATCTTAGAGGCTGCAACTTGGAGTTCAGTGCATACTTTTACAAAGCACTATCACTTGCCTCTCTACTCTAAGTCCAGGGCAGGCTTTGCCACTGCAGTTCTGCAGGGCCTGATAGCCTCTCCTAATCCTATTTAGCACCAGCCTCCCAACCATAGCTTTGGGATTCAACCCAAAGCAAGTACAAATATGACTCAGTCATTGTCCATGCCGGTGTGAATAACCTGAGACGTACCTCCCTGGACTGCATGAAAAGGGACATAGAGGAGCTCTCTGATTATGTAGCCCAGGCCGATATGACCCTGACCCTGAGCAGAATCTTACCCTCACCAAGAATGATGCCAAAGTACAAAGACAAAATGATCAGCTTTAACAATTGGCTCAATTACTGGTGTCATTCTAAGGGGATCCAATGTCTGTCTGCTTGGGTGGCATGCTTGACAAGCCACGCTGCTTTGCAAGGGACGGCTTGCACCTGTCACCCCTGTGCTTCCGGATATTGGCCAAGGCTCTTGCCACATATATAGTGCCTTTTTTAGGCACGGCTCAAAAGACAAACCCACCTCCCTAGAAAACACAAGTGGAAAAAAACTAAGGGTAATGCTGCTCAACGCCAGAAGTCTAAACCTCAAGATGCACGCTCTCGAAGCCCTCCTCACTATGGAGAACATCGATGTCTGTGCAGTGACTGAAACCTGGTTCAAGGCTCCTGAGAGCACCCCAGCACTACCAGGTTATACCTCATATCATGCTTTTCGGCCTCAAAACTTGACCGAACCACAAAAGGAGGGGGAGTATCCATATTCATCAAAGATACCCACACCTCCAGGTTAGTGGCAACGCACGAAGCATCGGAGACCATCCAGGTGCAACTAACCTTAGGCAAAACTGCCCTACAGTTTGTAGCATGCTACAGACCACCCTCTCAAACTCAGGAACCCCACTCAGCCTTCCTGAAGACACTGGAGAGTATGAATGTCTCTCCTAATACCATCATATTGGGAGACTTCAACTACCCAAACATAGACTGGGAGCATTACTCAAGCCCCAACACCCTAACCCAAAGGTTCCTAGAATTCATAAACTCAAATGCGATGGAACAACTAGTCACCACTCCCACAAGAGGAGATAATATACTAGACCTGATCATCACAAACATGGGGACACAATGCTCCACACCAGAAGTATACCCCTCATTGGTGAGATCAGACCATAAATTAATCTCACTGGAAATCCACATCCCGCCCCCACCCCAGCACAAAAGACCACAGTGAAGAATTTCTCAAAAGCTGACTTCACACTTCTTAAGACTGAAGTGGTATCCTTCAAGGCCCCTGGGCCAGTGAAAACCACAGCCCACACCGCTGAATCCTTTATAAACGCTTTCTACGGACACCTTCAATAATGCATGGATCATGCAATCCCAAATAAAACCAAGACCCATTCCCCCAAAGGCAGGTGTCCTGTCTGGTGGACCCCAGCCATAAACAAGCTTTACAACAGGAGGCAGAAGCTACTACATGGCAGAGCAAAACCCCCAAAAGGGAAGGCATCTCTGATCAGTACTAGCAAAAAACTACGATCACTCATAAAGTCATCCAAGGCCAACTTCGAGAGAAAAATCGCAAAAGACACTAAAGACAATCACAAGGCCTTCTTTAGTTATGTTAGAAACCTGGGTGGAAACTCCCAGATATGCTCAGAGTTAGTCCAAAATGACAAAAAATACACTGAACCCACAGACATTGCCAAAATACTGGCAGACAGGTTCAGTGCAAATTCCCCCCCCCCCCCCAAAAGGAGAAATATCTATCCCAGCAGAGTGTAGCCTCCCTGACATCTCAGATGCCCAGGTGAGAGCCACCCTCTCCAAACCTAAAAACACAGCATCAATGGGACCAGACGGTGTCCCGAGTTGCGTGCTACATGAACTCCAAGAGGAACTAAACCCGCACATAAGGCTGCTGTTTAACCTTAGCCTTACTACAGGATACGTACCCAAAGAATGGCATACAGTAACAGTGGTCCCACTCCACAAAGGAGGTGCTTCTACGGACCCTGGAAATTATCGCCCCATAAGCTTGACTAGCCTGGTCTGCAAAGCTATGGAGAGGATCATTATGGAACTCATAAACAAAGACATTGGGGACCTACAGACACTGGATCCTACCCAATTCAGCTTTGTCAAGAGCAGATCCTGCCTTTTGAACCTGGTCGACTTTTTTGTAACAGTCACTAAGGCCATTGATGAGGGTAAGGCAGTTCACACAGCCTACCTTGATCTTGCAAAAGCCTTCAACACAATACCCCACTCGGGCATCATAGACAAGCTCACCAGCTTAAATGTAAATCCATATGTCATAAGATGGGTTGCAAACTGGCTCAAGGACAGAACCCACAAGGTCAGAATTGCTGAAGCCATGTCAGACTCTAAGCCAGTCACAAGTGGTGTCCCACAGGGCTCGGTCCTGGGACCCCTCTTGCTCGGCATTTATTTTTCCGAGGTTCAAGCAAACATAGGAGGATTGTGGCTAACAAAGTTTGCAGATGACTACAAACTGGGCGCCATAATTGATACTCCAGCGGACACAGACATCCTTCAGAAAGGCCTTATAGAAACGGATAACTGGTGCCAGAGCCATGGCCTTAAACTGAATGCCAAAAAGTGTATAGTCATACCCTTTGGGAAAAACAAAGTACCCACAAATTACCACATAGGTGGTAATCCATTAAGTACAGAAGAAGTAATCAGGGACCTAGGGACCCAAGTTGACAGCAACCTCTCATTTGACACTCACGATGCAAAGGTGGTTAGGAAGACCTTCTATATTACCCACCTTATCATGAAAGGATTCACATCTAGATCAAGAGAGGTCATTGTGCCCCTATACTCTTCCCTTATCAGGCCCATAATTGAGTACAATGCCACATTTGGGATGTACCTTACCCGACACCTGCAGCAGTTAGAAAGACCCCAAAAGTACCTCACCAAGAGGATCAAGGGTCTCAAACATATGTCATATGCTGCCCGGCTGAAGAAACTCCAGCTCTATTCAGTCGCATGCCGCCTACTTAGAGGCGATCTATGCCTGACGTACAAGGCCATGTCCAATCCAGAATTAATAGACATGCTCCATCTCAGAAAATCCAAATCCACCAGAGCCACAAGAGCGAGAGATTTGAACCTCAACACAGAAATAAATAGGACGTGCTGGAGGGACAGATTCATAACCCAGAGGCTCCCTACACTCTGGAACAGAATCCCCGTCCATGTTAGGTAGAGCCCGTCACTGACTCTCTTCAAGAGAAATCTTGACGAGTGGATGGGAGACCGTAGGTTTACCCCGGGGGTCATCTCTGTGTCACTACTAGACAGAGGCACAGTAAACTAAACCCAAAATGGGCACAGTATTCTCATTCCAAGGGGTGGCAAAAGCCACACACACTCGGGCTAGGCTTATAAATGCCCTAGGGCAGATAGCCTAGTATGAACCTATGACTGCAACAGTGAAACACGCTGAACATAGTACAGTTGTGTACCTACCATAAATGTAGATGTTCGAGTGTATTCACTGTTGCAGTCCAGGTTACCCTCCCATCATCCCCCTTTTTACCTTGCTGGGACTTATCTGTACTTCTCTATTCTATATAACCTATGTGGTGTATTTGCTTGTAGATGAAGGAAAAGTTGATTTTTGTATATGCATGCTTATTGGCATAATTTAGCCTACCATTTTAGGGGCACCTGACATCTGGGGCAAGAAAAACTGAAGAAAATGGTGTCTGCTGCATCTTTTATACTACTGGCGCACTGACGTCAGGGAGGAGGCGACAGCAACCGACACCGGACCTAGACTTTGGAACTCAGGCCAACTGTGGGTAGCCTGCCAGCAGGATAACCCCAACAGCAACCAACGCCGGACCTAGACTTTGGAACACGGGCCGACTGTGGGTAGCCTGCCAATTGTTACAAAGGATTTCCAAATCCTACACCCACTCTTCCATTCTGTATGCTTTAGAGGATGCATATATTACTGTGTGGAGTTTTCCTGGTTGTCAGCCTGCTGTCCCTAAAAAGGCAGATTGAATGTTTAAAGTTCTTAGTCTTTTACATTTTTGTACACTATTCCCAAATCTGACCCAGCAGCTGTTGTGCTAATTAATCCCACAGCTGCTAAGCACATAGTCAGTTCCAATCCTAGTATTTCTGATAAGGATGGGAAAATTATTGATAGGTATGGGGAAAAAGTATACTTCTGCAACTCTGATTATTCAGAATTTTGAATTGTCAGGGTCATACGTTAAAGCTTGTTCTGACTAACTGTGAAAGTATGCCGAATGTTTTATCTGCAGTTTCTTCTTGTGAGAAAAAAGTCTGCTTTAAATAACTTAGTTTATTCTAATACACAGGTCACTACTCATTCTTTACTGTGTGTTTATCACGCTTTTGATACTTTTTTCAGGGCTGTGACTACTGATACTGTTTTGAGGAGGTTTGCATGGCAGCATTTTGAGAACCTCTCAGAGGGTGTTAAAAACGAGATTTTTAAATTCACCCGTGGATAAAGATGTTTAGCCCCTCTGCTGCAGAGCTGATCAAAAAATGTGATGAAAGGGCAAGCTGAACCAGGGTATCTCCAGCATTTTTCAACCCTCCTTTTTTTAAATTTCCAAGGGATTTTCTATCTCCTCATCCAGTTTTGGCAAAAAGCAGAATAAACCGTCTCAACAAAATATAGGTGAATAAACATTTAAAAAGAAAGGACAAATGGGGTTTCAAAAAAGAAGTCTCGAACCACCTCAAACCACATGGACAGTCTAACAAGTCTGAATAACTGTTCACTAGACCTTGTGAATCCCACCCTGGCACCTTTTATTATTCCAGAAAGCCTGAATCTCCATTTTTGTCTTTCACAACTGATAGTTTCAGACAAATGTGCTCAAAAAATCATTCAATGTTACAGATGGCAGTGGGAGTAAATTCCTCTTTTCCAAGGGGTCATTTTCATCCTCCAGTTCATACTCTTGTTTCCACTGGTTCTTCACATGCTGTTCCAAGGAGTGAGTGAACTTGTTCTTCCTTCCCTGGTGACCAAAGTGTCTTTATTCAAGGATATTATAGTGCCAAAGAAAGAAAATCTTTGGAATCCAATTCTGGATCTTTCTTTCCTAAATCTGTTGTGGCCAAATTCAGAATGTCACTTCACAACCTGTTACCTCTTACTCTTTCACGTTTTCTCATAACACTAGACTTAAAAATGCTTGCCACATCCCTGTTAATCCAGACTTCAGACATTTCTTAAGGTTGTGTGTGTCTAGATCACATTATCATTTTTCTGCCTTATTCCTCCTGAAACCACTACACTTTGGACTATCCAGTGCACCAAGAGTGTTCACAAATTGCCTATCTCAAGTTATAGCTCATGGTATCCACATTTTTCCCATGTGTAGATGACTTGCTTATCTTTGTAGAGCCTTTTTCAGTGTATCAGGAATTTCTGTCTTGGGTGCAAGACTTGTACACAAGCTGGGATTCCAAGAAAACATTCAAAAGTCTTTCTCAGCTCCTTCATACAGGATTGTGTTCCTAGGATTTCAAGAAGACACACCAGTTCAAAGACCTTTTCTTTCACAGGAAAAAAAAAATAGATCTATTTCTAAGGTTTTGTACTCAAGACTTCAGTTACTGTTAGGATTTTGAGTGTCATGGCATCTGTGATTCTCGTGATACTCCTGCAAGACTCCATATGAGAAAGCTACAGTGGAATTTGAAATCTCTTTGGTCCCAGCACCAACACCCTTTATCATTTCAAATCCTAGTGCTGGGGTTTGTCACAAGAGAAGTCATTTGGTGGGGACAACAGATATACTTAAATATAGGTCTTCCCTTCTCCCTCCCTGCTCCAAAGCAGTCGGTCACCATAGATGCCTTGGACTTTTTTTGAGGGGAGCATTTTCAGGAGGGATAAAAGTGCAGGGGGTGTGGGATACCAAGGACAGATGCAAGCACGTAAATATCAAGGAGATGCTTGCTGTGATCAAGGCTCAACTCTTTGAACCACCTTCAGTCCAAGGGACCTCTTCAGTTGGTTACAAACAATATCATAGTTATGTGGTACATCGTCAAGTAAGGGGGAACTAGGACATACCCCCTTTTGCAGACTAGCCATGTTAGCTCGGGATATGGCTTCACAGCACAATCTTGCTCTACAGGCATCCTACATTCTGTCAAAGCAAAATTGTGTGACAGACAAGCTGAGCAGAATCAGAGAAGACCCTCATGAATAGAAACTGGATCATGGGGCCTTCAAAATTTGATCCATCTGTGGGCAGTTCTGCAAGCAGACCTGTTTGCCTCTTCTCTGAGCAATCAACTGACATAATTATTTTCCAGGACTCCATGCAAGATGGCCTGGAAGACAGATTCCTTTTCTTTTCATTGACAGGAATGTTCCTGTATGCTCTTCCACCCTTTACACTAATATTCAGAGTACTTCTGAAGATTCAGATGGAATCCCCCAAGATCATTGTAGTGGCTTCCTTCTGGCCCAAGCAACCCTGGTTCACCCTTCTTTTGAAAATGGCCAGAGGCAATTACCAAAAGCTTCCTCACAGACTGGATCTACTTACATAGGAAAAGGAGTGTTTGATACACCCCAACATCAACTTCAGTTGACTGCCTGAATGATGGGGTGTTTATTCATTTTAGGCACTTATTTACTGAGGTTGTGCAGCAGGTACTAATGGAGGCAAAAAAGTCGTATATTAGCAAATGGAAAAAGTTTTCTAGTTGGTACCAACATTATAACCATCTCCCCATTCAGGGCTAGTTGTTTTCTGGTCTCACAATACTTGTGAGAGTTACTATCTTATGGCCTTTCTTATTCCTCTATCAAGGTTAATCTGTTGGACATGTCAGTATGTTTTCCATGGATCCTCCTCTTTCAATGTAGTCCCATGTCAGAATGTTTTTGAAAGGAGTTTTGCATAAGAACCTTCAAGAAAACCAGTGGCCCTTCCTTGGAATCTTAATTTTATGATAGAGATGCTAACTCTTGCTACATTTAAAACCGCTAACCTGGCTGGCTTGAGATTTTTAACATGAAAAACAGTTTTACTGATTGTGCTGACCTCTGCAAAAGGGTGTCTGAGTTACAAGCTGTTATGGTGAGTCAACCCTACCTTGTTTTTTATAAGCACAGGGTTTCTTTGAGAACTGATCCTTTTATGCCTAAAGTGGTGTCTGAGTTTACTTTAAGCCAAACTATCCATTTCCCTTTGAGAGAGGATACTGTATATCCTGGATGTCCATAGACAACTCTGGTACTATCTTGACAGAAGTAAGTCTTTCAGATCTTACAGTCACAAGAAATGAACAGGTGATTTGAAGAAGGGACAAACTGCATCAAAACATACTCTTTCCAAGTAGTTGTCTAAGGCTATTACCTTTTTCTATACTTAGCATAACAAAACTGTTCCAGGCAGGGTCAATGCCTACACTACCAGGATCATTGCCTCATTTTTGGCTTTTTGGAAAGGAATGGATTTTAGAATTATTCTAGAAGCTACTACTTAGTCCTCTGTGCATATGTTTTACAAAGCACTATAAGCTTGATTCCTTCGCTAGGTCCAGATCACACTTTGCTAGGACTATGCTCTAGGGGCTCCTGGACTCTTCTTACACCTCCTAAATGTAATAAACTAGGTTAACCTACCCATATAGCTAAGACTACTGCAGTAGTGATCAATATGAACTTAGCACTGTTGTGTAAGTAAAGTTACTGTAACAGCAGATGTTCAGATGATCACTGTTACAGTAGCCTCTACCCCTTATTTTTGGTGCACATTTTATGTTAGGGTGTGGACATTTGTTTGCTCCTGACTTTGTCCTTCCAGGGCTCAGCCTCCCTCTTTTTTAGGCAGGAAAGTTCTGAAGGGCTTTGCACCCAAACTTGTCTTTTAGTCAGCTCAGCTTGAGCTGTTTGACAGTTTTGGTGGATGGAAGGTGCCCTGAAGCTTTAGAAGCTGACCAGCTGTTATATCCTTGGCAGGGTATAGCCCATGTAGGTAAAGCTACTGCAGCAGTGATCACTCGAATAGCCACTGTTATGGTAAGTTTACTTTCATAACTGTTCTATATTATTGTGTAAATGTTGAAATTAGGAGGGAGGAAAGTGATAATCTTGAAAGTTTTGTTAAGCAAAAAAAAAAGGGGGGGGGGCTACCAGCATCTTAGAAAAAAGCTGTGCTGGCTGTGTTACCCAAAAAGGGTAAAGACCCTTCCCATACCATTTCAATTTTTAACCATATTTATAAAGTGTTTCTCTGTACTAACTAAAAGAATGGCAAAAAATGTTACCAGAATTAATAGATATGGCTCAGAATGATGTTTATTGAGAGGGAAGAGATTTGACATGAACAGAACAGTGATGATCCAGATGGAAGCGGACTGTAAGAGGACACTGCTGTTATTGGTGAGTCTTGATGCAACAAAATCATTTCATAAGAGTCTTCTAGGATTTTTACGACTAGGGCAATGGTAGCATTTGGTTCCTGATGAAGTAACGGGGTTCATAAGGAGGATATATGAAGGGTTATAGGCATGAATTAAAGGGAGTGTTCCTCTCTGACAATTTGTATTTGTTTAGAGGAACCAGGCAGAGATATGTTTATTCCCCTTTGCTAACTGCCCGAAAGTTAAAGCAATTAATAAAGAAAAGAAGGCATTCTTAAGTTCAAGGATATAACTGGTAAAGTAGCCAAGAAAAGTTAGCTTTATTTGCAAATTATATTTTCTACTTGATAAATGTAGAAGAAGACTTTTAGGTGTTGTGGGACATTCTGAGGCAGTTTAATTTCATTTCTGGATATAAAAAAGCAAGAGTAGTTTTACAGCTATAGACTTTGTTTTTATTTTACCTGCTCCTATGTAGAAATAATAGGATGAAGCATTTTGGTGTATGTATTTAAGAGTATTCTGTTATGGCAGCTAAGAATAAGTGGGAAGAGACTAAACAAAAACTAATAGAAAAATTAAGAAACTGGAAGATCTTGATTATAGGTATGGATAATAAAATACAAGCAGTGAAAACGTGGTTATTTTTTTTCTTAGTCGTGTATAAAGTTATTGTGTATTTCATGAGGAAAATAGTTGTAGATGACACTATAGTGTTGAAAGAATTTATATTTTTTTGGGGGGCAAGAGTTAAATGTAAGGAGTTGGCATATTTAAAAAAAATCCCTCCTGAGCATTCTGATAGAAATGTGAAGAGAGCAAATGGTGTTAAATGAAGACCTCTTGAGCTTGGATATAGGCTAGTAAGTCCTTACTACCTTTATTGTTGTTGGCTACCAACAAAGTAGTTACTAGGAAATAGAAATCAAAGCATATACCAAACATAACAGAAGTTTTGAATAGGACATTAAAGAACTGGAGGTGGGATCTTTAGAAAAGTGGTACATTGATTCTCTCATTACTTTTAAATGTTTGTGTCTTTAAAATCATAATTGTTGTTGCCTTTTTCACTTTCTCACTGCATTAAGTGTAGTATTGCTTATGATGTATTTCACTGCAGCTGTGAAATTTATTTTCACCCAGGTTATGCCTGCAGTTGGTTAGTATTGATCAGTGCACTATTTATTTATTTGACATTTGTTAACCGGGTTAGTCTGACTGGGCAGAGCCCTTTTTCTGCAGAGACCTAAGGAGAAATGTTCCAATATTACATTGGAAAAGCTCTAATATTACATTACTTTAACATTAACATAGACTAATTGCAACAGAAAAAAATGAATAACTAACATATGTGCATAACTAGTTCAGTTTTTACATAAAAACACATACTGTAGAAAATAAAGTACAAGTAACTCAGAGATTTATCATCAGTGACAAAGACAGGATGATGGGCATATACATGTTGTAGAAAACAGAGTGATCCATTTTAAGTGTATTTATAAGAAACTTGTAGTAAGAGAAAGAGAAATATTGAGCTAAAACAACGTAAAGAGTATATTAGGTGGAGAAGAGTACTAAGGTATATGACTGAAGCAAGTACAGACTAGAAATGAAAAAGAGGAAAAAGTAAATGGAGTAAGAACTAGAAACAAAGAACAGGTAGGGAGGCAGTGATAGGACAAGTATGGTAATATCAGAGAGGGCAGCAGTCTGTGGCAGAGGAAGATAGCTTATGTTGGGCCATGGCAGAGGCATGTCCATGATTTGTGGAAGTAGTCTTTAATTGCTATGTTAAAGGTGTTCGGGTCCATGATACATCTGACATTATGAGGTAGTTTGTTCCATGCATTTGCTATGGAATAGCTGTAAACTAATTTCCCAATATTTTTGTTGAGCATGTAGACTTGCAGTAGGTTCTGTTGAGCGCTGCGGAGAGAACGATTGGGAGTATAGGACTGGATGAGAGTGGAGAGAGAGGGACAGGAATAAGGTTGAAGTAGAATTGAATGAGCCAAGAGAAGCTGTGGAATTAGGATTTGGTGATGAAATTCTTGCCACTGCAGTTTCTTAGGGTGATGCAATGGTGGGTGCAATAAGGGGACTATGTTATAATCTCGAAGGTTTAAAACTTCGAATCACTAAAGATCGACCATTAGTGATCGAAGTCTTAAACCATTGAAACCAAAAAATAAATAAATAAATAGTGTGTAGGCAGCCCCCCTGCACCCCCCACACTCTCCCTACTTAAATATACCAACTCCGAGAATGCAATACATTGAAGTAAACGGAAATCGCCCCCTGCAAAGATTTTCCGTTTAAACGTTCAATGCACTGCGCTTTCGGTATTCTCATGTCGACAATATCATATTAGATATTGTCAGACTTCAAGATTTTAATGTAGACCCGCAATAAGGTAGGCTGGAGGCAAATCGAGCTGTTTTGTTATAGGTGGTTCTAGTTTAGTGAGAATGTTTGATTGGAGGTGTGTAAGAATAGGGGCTGCATAGAGCAGTGTGGGGAGTAGAAAGGCTTGTGCAAGGGAGAGTCTAGAAGCATTTGTAAGGTATTTATGTCTATAGAGCAGACCTGGTTTTTGATAGGTCTTTTTTTTTGCACTGCTGAGTGTGTAGATCAAATTTGAGATGGTCTTTGATTATAACACCAAGGCGTTTGGTGTGGGATTCAGATGAGATGATAGTATTATTCAGAGAGGAGACAGAGAAGGAAGTTTTGTGATGGTGAAGGGAGGTAGGGAGAAACAAGAGGAGTTTGGTTTTCTTAGGATTCAGTGGGAATTGGTGGGAAGTAAGCCATCTTTTGATGGAGTGGAGGGATTCTTGGGTGAGGTATGAAGGTGTGTGATATTGTCAGAGCAGGAGATGATTGTGGAATCATCGGCATATTGAATGATAGTCAGGAGTGGACAAGAAGAGTGGAGGTCATGAATAAAAATGTTGAAAAGTAGGAGACCAAGAATGGAGCCTTGGGGCTCCCCAATTTATACTGGTAGAAAGGGAGAGAAGTTGGATTGCCATTTCACTGCCCGGAATCTGTTTGAGAGATAGCTGAAGTACCGTGATACAGTAGAAAGAGGTTGAGAGAAGCAAGTCTGGATAATAGTAGTCTATGAGAAACCATATCAATGGCTTTGGATAGATCTAAAAACGGACAGGAAACTAATTTATTGTTATTATGTGCTTTTGTGATAGTATTAATAAAGGAAGTTAGAGCAGTAGCAGTACTTTGCTTTGGCCAAAAGCCATGTTGTGTGGGGGGTAAGGAGATTTTCTTGGAGAATATGACCAAGAACCTGTTTGTGGATACATTTTTCAAGTATTTTAGACAGGGGAGATAAGATGGAAGTAGGTCTGAAATTAGAGAGTTCTGTTGCATTACCTCCTTTATGCAGTGGGATAACATAGAATTTTTTCCAGATATCAGGCACAGAGCTTTCCTTGATAGATCTATTGATTAGTATAGACATAGGGAAAGCAATAGAATTAGCAGCTATTTTTAGGAAATGAGGTAAGTTGTCAACTGATGGAGAGCATGTTTTAAGTTTGGGCAAAAGTGATTTGATGTAGGATGTGGGGACTGGTTTAATAGAGAAGGTGGGGGAACTGTTAATGATAGGTGGTGGGGGTAGGTAATAGTATCAGTTTTGGTGAGGTTGCGGATGAAGTCAAAAAAGGAATTAAGAAGTGTAGCTGTGTCGGGGGGGCTGTTTGGGCAGGGGTTGGGGGGAGATGGGCACTCAGGATGTAATAACTTGTTAACAGATTGCCAAAATTTTGGAGGTTAGAGTGAGGGTTTACTGGTTTATGGAAAAAAACTTTGTCAAGGATGACCTTTTTTGGGGGGGTTAAATTGCAGAAGTCTCTGTAGGAATGCAGATCAGAAATGAATTTGGATTTGTTCCATGTTTTCCATGCGCTCTCTCTCTCTCTTACTCAGAATTTTGGTGTCTAGTGTGAGCCAGGAGGCATATTGAGTTTTAATCCTTAGTTTCCTGATAGGAGCTAGGGAATTGAGTGTATCTAGGAAAATGTTATTAAAGGCAAGAACAGCATTCTCTAGGGGAAGATTATTAATTGTTGACAGCAAGCTGTTGAAGGTGTTTGGATTAAAGTTTGAGTTTACAGCAGTCTTTCAATTGATGGGGTTTGTGTGTTTGAGATGAGTGTCTTAAGTATGTAGGTGGGATGGTGATCACTAAGTGTGTCAGGCAGAGTGGAGAGGTTATGGTACAGATTGGGATTGGAGGTCAGGACCCAGTGTAGTGTGGAGCTATAGTTACTGTGTTTGTTTAGTTGGGTTGGGTTTGAGATCAGCTGGGAGAAGCCAAAGAGGTTTATGGAGGAGTTTGGGCTTTCAGTGGTTAGGGTGTTCCAATCAGTGTTTACATGTTCCAAGACAGAGGTCTCATAGGTGATGTTTTGGGAGATCCAAGAGAGAAAGTGTTCTAAGATAGGAGTTATTTCTGGGGGGAATATAGACGGAAGCAATAGCTAATCTTATGTGAGTGTTTAAATGAAAGTTGCCTATAAGGATTTCAATTGGATGAAAATCTTAGGGTGTGATTGAGAGAGGTTGCAGGGTGAGCTGGTTAGAATAGAGGATAGCCACACTTCCACCTTTCTTTTTGATGCAGTCATTCCTTAGGATATTATATCCAGGTGGAAGTTTTTCAATATCAGATATGTGAGGCTTGAGCCAGGTTTCAGAGAGGCAAAGAATATCAGGGGTATGTGTACACACCCAAGCATGGAAAGGGGAGATTTTCTTCATGATACTTTGAATGTTCTTAGATAGTATAGTTAGGTTCTTATTGGATGTGAATGTAGAAATGTGAGAATTATTGGGTGTGAGGTTATGAAGGTGTGAGTTAGACTGGGAGAGAGGAGCAGTGGTTGGGTCCAGGGGTTGGGGTGTATGTCACCAGACAGAAGCAGGTCGACTATTAATTTTCTGAGGTAGTTCAAGAGGCAGTTCTAGGGATGATGTCTTGATTTGGTTATAAGAGGTGAGGTAGGGAGAGTGAAAAGCTTAAATTTATGTAATGAGGAATTAGTATACATAGAGAGAGGGCCCTATAGTGAAGGAATGAAAGTGAGAGTAGTTGGTTAGGGGAAAGGTACAAGTGGGTGAGGAGAGTTTAAGGGGGAGAGTGCCCTTATGAGAAAGTTGCTGTGGTAGCTAGAAAGAGAATGGGAGGGGTAAAGATAAGGAAGATGTTTGTATTAATTGGTTTGAGAGTTGGCATAATGTGGGTATATGGGGTAGGTCAAGAGGTTTTAGAAGTGGGTGAGTGTGACACTGGAGGATTTAGGAAGTAATGTGTAACAGAAGAGAGGTGTGGTTGGCTAACAGTACTGAGAAAGGAAGTGACAGTTGGAGAGTGTCAGGGGAAGTTGAGGGTCAGGAGGGGGGTGTGGTTAGTGGGATAAGATTATGTAGGTAATGAAAGAGGGGGTGGGTGGGAATGGGGGTAGGGTAGGGGAGCCTAGTGAGCCCAAGCATAGCGAGGTCGAAGGGAGCAGGTAGAATCAGGTGTCCAAAAAGCCATCAGTGAAAGGTAAGAAGTTTAACCAGAACGGAAAAGGTGTCAGAAAAGCACAGGTTAAAAACAGAGGGAAGGGAAAAAAACAGGACAAGAAGTAAAATAGATACTGAGTATAAATAGAGTATGTAGAGAGAATAATTAGGTCAAGCAGGATAGGTAAATATAGCAGAGGGTTTTGATTAAGATAGAATGGAAACAGGGGCAGTAAGAGAGAAAGTTACAAAGGACAGAGGTGAAAGAGGGGGGAAGCAGTTAATACAGAGAGTTGTAGCTTAAAAAATAATAGGGTGGTGGTGATATGATTAATTACAATAGAGAGTAGAGAGGGAGAAAAAAGGGGAGGCTATGGGAGAGAAATTAATACAATATAGATCAACCAGTAGGGAAAGCTGTTTGAAAAAAATGGGAGGGTTCTGGGTCTGGTAGTGTGCCTAACAATTAACAATAGTTCGTAACAAGGTGTGAGGATATAAGGAAAATGTATACGTAATATTTAAACAACATACATAAAGCTTCCAATAATAAGCTGGTGAGATTATCGGACTGGGTATTTTCAATTCTCTGTGTTGGGCTGGGACAGGGAAGTTCAGCACTGATGATTAATGTAGCAGATACCTAGAAAGGAAGAGGAACAGCAAATTAAACTAAGCTACTCAGTAGGGATTCATGACTTTAGGGAGGTTACTACAGTTTGTGCATTAGGCATAGAAGTAGAGGAGAGGTATTAGCAAGATAATACAACTATAGTGAAATAACAACCAAAGGGGAGAGGGAGGAGACAGGAGTGGGTGAGGTAAGACGTTAAAGAATAGGGAGAGAAGAAAGTAGGATAGGGGTCCATAAACGTAGATTACCTAGTGTAACACGAGAACAGGAGAAGGCAGCAGTGAAAGTAGAATAGAAAAACAGATCTATAGCTTGGTAGGAAACACTTGCCATATGCTAGTTGTGTACATTGTAATACCTCAGAAACAGTAGCAAAACAAGATATGCAGACTGAAATACATTGTATCCATATGAAAGACCAAGCATTTGTCTTGTGCAGCAGCATACAAAAAAAATCCCAAAACACAGTTACATTAAACTATTGTGTACAATAGTCAGCCAGTAAATGGCTAATACTTCTAAAGATATACACAGTTTCTGTAACCAGCACAAAGTACTGCTGTAATGAAAACTGGGTCACTTTGAGTCCAGCATGGGACCTGAGCGATACTTAGAAACAAAGCAGCCTAACTGTGAAATACAGGTACAGCACACAAAAGTTGAAACATAGCGACAATTGGTAAGGTACAACATGTAGAACCAAACTAGTAAATGGAACAAGCAGGCACGATGTAGAAATACACCACTTTAATAGTTCAAAACCCACACGTTAAACAATATTCCACAAGTTAAGCGCTTTCTTCCCCAACTGCATTGGACTTCATCAGAACAAATGAATTAACATTATTGATTATAACTGTGGAAATTTAACATCACTGGACGAAGTTTATGCTGGAACTTTGACCATAAGTGAGGAGATGGGTGATATTAGCTCTAGTACAAATCAAGGATGTTGCGAGTGTACAAGCTTAAGGGAATTTAATGATGAAGGCAGTAGTGACACAAGGGGTTTGCTAGATGAAAATGTGATTAATGAATGTCAATTCCTCATGGCACAAGACGGCTGTGAGGAAGAAACTTGTGATTTAGACATTTTAATGCACTGTTTAGAAGAACAAGAGAGTGTACATGGTGGATTGGTACCAGTTATTATTTACAATATTAAGGGAGATTTTAAAATGTACAATTATTCTAACACTGTATTGAATGTAGCCCATGCCAATTTATTAGCAAAAGTTTTCACTTTCGTTCCTTGTAGGAAAGGGAATGTTGTCAACACACTGATTTGAAATGTTTCACTAGAAAATTAAACCTGAAAGTCTGGTTTAATAGTGTTGCAGGTACACAGCAGGATTCAAATGGCATGTTGCACAAGCCTAGCAAATTTAATCCTCCTTTAAACAACTTGATAGGTCTGTTTGAAAAATTTTGCGCAAAAGATATTAGACAACATTTCAGTAACAAGAAAGGCAAAGAGAAAACAACAATAAAAAGTATGACCATTGAAGAGGAGGAATTATTAAGGAATCAAAATGTCCGGTTTATGAAACCGGACAAAGGTAATGGTATAGTTGTTATGGACAAAGGGGGTTATTTGGATGGAATGACTGTATTGCTTATGGATGGAACTTATGTAGAAAGTCCTTTGAATGAAATTAATGTGACAAAAAGACATGTTATTAGAAGACATGCTGTGCCAAAGACAAATAGATGAAAAATAATATTTTTATATGCGAAGTGAACACCCAGTGGTGTCTATCTTTGGAATACTGAAGATTCACAAAGGGTTGAAAGACCCCCAAATTTAGGCCCATTGTGGATGGAAGAAGATCAAAGGCCTGTTTCATAAGTAAATATTTGGATTCCAATATGCAAAAGGCTTTGGAAAGTTTTACCTACATTAGTAAAGATTCCTGGCACTTCTTGGACAAATTAAATGGGGTGGACATCAGCAGTGATCTAATTGTGGTCACAGTGGATGTATGCAATTTATTTTCAGTAATATCCCATGATGAGGTACTAAAATGGTTAGAACAACAGTTATTTAGAACCCATAAATTTTACCAGGATCAAATTAATAAATATGTCACTTTGATGGAGGTAGTGCTTAAAAGTAATTACTTGTATTTTGCGGGGCAATTTTACAAACAAGTCAAGGAGGTAGCAATGGGGGCAGCATGTGCCCCCATTTTTGCAAACTTAATTATGTCATTTTGGGAGCAAAAATATGTTCTGCAAAGTCCCTTTGCCGCTAAGATAATACATTAACTAGGTTTTTGGACGACTTGTTTCTGATGTGGAAGGGTTCTGAGATTGAATTAAATGAGTTTTTGGTTTACATCAATGATACTGCAGATTTTTTTGAAGTTTACTTATGAATATCACAGAAACAATATTACCTATCTGGATGTGAATTTAAAAATTGATCAAGATGGTAATAGTTTTATTACTAATATTTACAGAAAATCAACATTTTCCAACATACCTAGATTATGACAGCTGGCACCCGCACCATCAGAAGAAATCTGTATTTAAGGGACATTTGGTGCGGGCTGCCAGGATGGTTAGCCAGCAAGATGATTTCTTAAGAGAAACAGAGTTCATAATCCAGTTATTTGATCAAAGGGGTTATCCTAGTATTCTATTGAATGAAATTTGTATGGAAGTAAAAAAAACAAGCGTAACAATGAGATTTACAAGCCCATTTTAGGACACAAAACTAGGACATCACCAGATAGGGAAATTTTACATAAACACGATGATATTCAAACTAGCTTAATCATCACTTTTAACCAAGATGCAGACATACTTAACATTATTAAGAACAACTGGGATGTTTTACAATTTGAATTGAATGTTGCACGTAGAGTGGGTAAAAATCCCAGATTGGTATACAGGAAGGACAGGTCATTCAAGGACATTTTGGAAACAAATTTGTCACCTGAATGTTGTAACAGAAAACTAGGTAATTTTAAATGCAGTAATTGTATTCATTGCCCCTACATTATGGAGACTGGATGACTTTTCAGGTTAAACAACAGGAACATTTTTATTAATGGACATTTTAACTGTAATAGTAATGCCAACAATGTCCCATATTTTACATAGGAAAAACCTGTAGAAAATTCAAGAACAAAATTGGAGAGCATTTGGGCGACATAAAGTACAGTAGGTCAACTAGTGCCCTGAGTAGGCATGTGCAGGACCAAAAAGAGCACACTTAAGTTCCTGGTAATACAACAACTTAAAAAAGGCATACGGGGAAAATGCCTAGTTATGAATGTGTCTTTCGGCTTAGGGGTTGCCACAGCGGAACTCCGGTCCGCTAATGTTTGGTAGTAGATTTTTACGTGCCGAGTTACCAGCCCTGATGCACAACCTTCAACGAAGGCACGCCCATTCACGCATGCCTCACACAGACGCTCTAGCTGAGAATCGAACGGGACAACGTCTTGCTGTGAGGCGACAACGCTACCGCAGCACCACTACCGCGGGATGAAAATGCCTAGATATACATTTGGATATTAGTGAGCTGAAATGGCAGCTGCGTTTGAATGCTGTGGAGTATCCAGGAATCAATGAAATGGCTAGCATAGCTAGTATTTCAAAGTTAAAAAGTATTTTAGGATAGTGTTTTAATTCATACACACAACACACTTTTAGCATGTATAGGTTGAGTTTATATTATGTTGTAGCTTTTTATGTTTAAAAACTTTCTATTAAGTTAAACAATTAAACATTATTAATTGGGGAGGGGTACATATACAAAAATGGCTGGGATGTTACATTCATTTGTTCTAATGAAGTCCCTTGCAGTTGGGGAAGAAAGCGTTTAACTTGTGGAAAATTGTTTAACGTGTGGTTTTTGAGCTATTAAAGTGGTGTATTTCTACATCGTGCCTGCTTGTTCCATTTACTGGTGTGGTTCTTCAGTTTGTTGTTGTTGCAAACACGTACAAGGTGCAACATGTAGTAGGGTATAGCCGAGCGAGGTTTAATCTCTGTATAAATTAGGACCTTAGCATCTGGCCTCAGCAAGCAAGCTTACTCGCTAAATCTGTGAGCACAGTGATTGATATGAGGACTTAGCTCAGAAATAAAAGTAGAATATAACAGGCAGGTCACAAATAACGAAAATGCCATTCTTGTAGACTTACTACCATTAAACAAATATAAAATTAGACACTACCAGTAAACAAATATAAATTAAAAAAAATCAGGGAAGGAGCAAATTTAACAAATAAATGGAATTTGTAGTAATGTCACATGCTGAATAATGCTCAGCAGGAGTGAAGTTTAAAGTGTATTGGTGAGTTTCAGAAGCATCTCTGTTTTACAATTAATTTCATTTTTTGTTATACTCCTCATTTTAAAGTTCCAAGTGATTTTGCAAAGAATGAATAATGTAGCATTTTTTTTTAAGTTTCACTATTTACTCCGTTTTCTCCATAGTCACACACACAAAATGTCATGGTAGGTACTGGATACTGATTTACATATGGCTGCAAAACATTGAGGGTAAGAAAAACAATTTACCGCTGTAAAGGAGCAACTTTTTACTTACTATGTAGTTTCACTTTTATATCAATCACATGTTAATTTTCAATGCAGGTTATTACAGCTGCAAGAGCTAGCTGTCATCTTGTCTTTCTAGGAAGTAAGAAGCCACTACTGATGCATTTATCATGGAAACAACAGTTGCTTACACAAGTTTAGATACTAAGGAATTGTGGGTTTAGTCTTTCATGATGTCAAGCCAGGGATTTTCAGTTCTGGGAAAAAATTCTGGTAGTTGTCCTTATCAATACAATAAAATGCAGAAACAACAACATTTTGCATCAGAAATGTATTGTTTTGTATTGTATATTGTATGGAGGTTATATCCATCTCTAAAAGTTTGTTTCTTAGACTTGCTTCAGAACATGACCAGTACACTGATGTACTGAAATAGGAGAATGTTAAGGTATATGAAGTCTGTGTGGTCAATGTAAGTTAGAATGTCTGGTAACAGTGGTCATAGGGTCTAATGCCCTGAAAAGCTAGAAACAGTAGCTTGGATAATAAGTGTACAGTTGAGATGGAGAAGATTTGCACCCAATGTCAGAGAAATGCTGAACATTGTTTTCAAATGTGTGTGGCCCAAGGAATCTATAATCATGCATAAGGAGTATAACATCAAAACACTTTTTTTTTTTTTTTTTAATTTTTAGTGTCAGAAGATATCTGAGGGCTGACAGAATGAAAGCCCAGATGTAGGAATGTTAGTAGCCTGCAGTTCTTAAAAACAAAATAAAAAATTAACGCAAAAAGCCAAACTTATGACATGGCAACCAGACATAGCTGTTTAATAATGGAAATGAAAACTGAGAAGAAAGGCATTTTCAAATTGAATTATGTCAAAGATGGCCCTGAGCACATCCACTCGTGCATGAATCATGCCATCCCAAATAGAACCAAGACGCTCTCCTCCAAAAAAAGGAAGCCAATCTGGTGGTCCCCTGCCATAAACAAACTATACAACAGAGGGAAGAAACTGTTGCAGAAAAGAGGAAAATCCCAGGATGCAAAAAATTCCCTTACCAGCCTCAGTAAGAAGCCGAGATCCCTCATAAAATCCTCCAAAGCTAGTTACGAAAATAACATTGCCAAAGATTCCAAAGGCAACCACAAGGCATTCTATAGTTATGACAAGAATCTAAATGGCAATGCTCAGATCTGTTCTGACCTACAACAGAATGGCATTAAATATACTGATCCCAAGGATATTGGCAATATCCTGGCAGATCGATTTAGTGCCAGCTTCACTCCCCCTCTCACCCCCTAAAGGGCCCATCTCAATACCAAATGATTGCCAAATTCCAGTAATCACGGCCACACAGGTAGAAACCACACTCTCCAAAGCTAGGAATACAGCATCCATGGGACCAGATGACATCCCAGGCTGTGTACTACATGAACTACAAAATGAACTGGCACCTCACCTAAGTGTCATGTTTAATCACCTCACCTCAGGCTTCGTGCCCACTACAGTTATCCCACTCCACAAGGGGGGATCCACCTTGGATCCCGGGACCTTGGATCCCAGGAACTACCATCCCATCAGTCTGAAGAGCCTGATGTGCAAGGGCATGGAACGCATTATCATGGAACTTGTAAACAAAGACAGTGGCAACCTTCAAACACTGGACCCCACGCAATTTGGGTTCGTGAAGGGCCTATCTTGTCTCCTGAACCTGATTGACTTCTTCAAATCAGTCTCCAGAGCTGTGGACGAGGGTAAGGCGGTCCACACAGCCTATCTGGACCTCGCCAAGGCCTTCGACACCATCCCCCACTCTGGAATCAGACTTACTAAGCGGGGTTTAAATCCCTTTGTCACTCGATGGGTTGCCAACTGGCTTACTGACCGAACCCAAACTGTAAAAGTAGCCGACTCCAAATACAGCTCCAGACAAGTGAAGTACCTCAGGGTTCACTGAAAGTGTGATGAGAGGCTTGGGGACATAGGTGGACAGTGGTCACACCTTCGATAACCACATCACCACAACAGTCAGGAAATCCTATTTGGCACACCTCATCACTAAGGGCTTTTCATCCAGAAAAAAGGAGGTCATTGTCTCACTGTACTCATCCCTCGTTAGACCCATTACAGAGTACAACACCCCGTTTGGTATGTACCTCACAAGACATCTGCAACAGCTGGAAAGGCCGTAGAAATACCTCACTAAAAGAATAACAGGCCTAAACCAGATGCCCTATGCTGTCCGTCTAAAAAAAAAACTCTAGCTATACTCTGTGGCATATCATCTATTCAGACGCGATCTCTGCTAACATACTAAGCCATGTCGAACCCTGAGCTGTTGGACATGCTCCACTTAAAGAAATCCCAATCCCTCAGAGCCACACGCTCCAGGGATCTAAACCTTGTCATCACAATGATCACAATATGCTGGATGGATAGGTTCCTGACCCAGAGACTCCCCATACTCTGGAATAAACTGCCCATACATGTCAAGCAGAGCGCCTCCCTGGCCCTCTTCAAAAGGAACCTTGACGATTGGATGGGAGATAGGAAATTCACCCCGGGGAATCACGTCAATCGCCCTGCTAGACAGGGGTCCAGGGAAGTAAATATTGTTGGAAGAAATATCCAGGGAATTGTTATGGCTAGGCTTGTATAGGCCCTAGGGCCGATAGCCTAGTACCAACTTATGAACCTGTGGATGTGTAGATGTGATATGCCAAGGAGAAAAATCAAGTTGTTCTTACAGTAGATCACGATGAAATGCATGACAAAACTGTCATAGAATTTTCTTTGATGCCTGAAGAAAAGACTTCAGTCCTGTCATGTTGTCACCTTGGTAGTCAGTGAAGGTACTTAAACTGGTGGCACTACTTATGTGGCCATGTTTTGTTGAGGACTTGCCAGATGTTTTAAGAGGAAAAGCTTCTGGATGCTCAAGCTGCCATAGAGACATATTCCATTAATTCAAAAGTTTGAAATGTTGCAGAAGCATTTAGTCAGAAAGGAAGATGTTCATTCCTCAACCCTGTGCCCAAGGTCTGTTGAGACAGTGAACTAAACAAAGCATAGTTCATTCATGGTAATGTAAAAACTTCCCAGGTATTGTAATCTGATGGGCTTTGGATGCCAGTCTGAAATGGATTCCTTCGGTGCTGTTGACCCCATGTAGATGGAACTTGTCAGGATGCAAGATAAGTGTCTTGAAGAAGGGCATTCACACAGTGTGGTCTGCTGAATTAGACATTTCTAAACAGAAGTACCCAAATCTTATAGAAAGTATTCTTAACATTTACTGCTCATTTTATGGTAAAGGAAGGGAATAGTATGGGTGATGCATAGGGGTACAGTAGAACAAAATGAAAAGAAAGGTTCATAGGTGTGTACTAGGCTAATGGCCCTGGAGCCTTTACAGGCCTAGCCCATAGGATTACCCTGGCATCATGCTACCTGACCTTAGTTCCCAGTGCCTCTTGAGTAGAGCCACTGGAGTGATCCCCGGAGTGAATTTTCTATTTCCCATACACTCATCAAGATTTCACTTGAAGAAAGCCAGTGAGGTGCTCTGTTTGACATGTATGGGAAGTCTGTTCCGTAGCATGGGCAGTCTCTGGGTTATGAACCTGTCCCTGCAGCATGTTCTGTTGATTGTTTTAGTGAGGTTGAGGTCTCTTAAGCGTGTGGTGTGGAGGATTGGGATTTTATTTAGATGTAGCATTTTTAACACAGCTGGGTCAGACATGGCCTCTAAGTAGGCGATATGAGACAGAGAATAGTTGGAGTTTTTTGAGTCCGTCCATATAGGACAAGCGTTTAAGGCCTAGTATCCTCTTTGTGAGGTACTTTTGCGGCCTCTCCAGTTGTTGCAGGTGTCTAGTGAGGTACATGCCAAGTGGGGCATTGTACTCGATGGCCTAATGAGGGAAGAGTAGAGGGAGACAGTGACTTCTTTCTTCCTGGATGCAAAACCCTTAGTAATGAGATGTGCCACATAGAAGGACTTTCTGACCACAGTGGCAATGTGGTGGTCAAAAGAGAGGTTGCTGTCAACTTGTGTTCTCAGATCTCTTATAATGCCTTCTGTGTTCAGTGGACTACCATCAATGTGATAATTCATGGAAACCTGTTTTTTCCCAAAGGGGATGACAACACATTTTTTGGCATTGAGCTAAAAGCCGTGGTTCTGACACCAGTCGTTGGTGTCAGTGAGGCCTTTCTGTAGGATGTCAACATCACTTCGGGAGTTAATAATAGGTCCCAACTTGCAATCGTCTGCGAACTTAGTCAGCCAGAGTCCCTTTGTGTTGACCTGGACTTCAGAGAAGTAGCTACCAAATAGGAGAGGACCCAGGACTCCTGTGGGACGCCACTCATGACTAGTCAGCAATCTGACTTGGATCAGCTACTTTCACACTGTGGTTTCTATCTGTGAGCCAGTTTGCAACCCACCTAGTAATATAGGGGTTGATGCCTAGCTTTGTGAGTTTTTCTATGATTCCTGAGTGGGGAATGGTATCAAAGGACTTGGCAAGATCAAGGTAGGCTGTATGAACCACCTTGCCTTCATCCACATCTCTGGTGACTGACTAAAAGAAGTCAACCAAGTTGAGCAGGTATGATCTACCCTTCACAAAACCAAACTGTGTGGTATCCAGAGTTTGGAGATTCTCAATATTCTTGTTTATTAGTTCCATGATGATGCACCCCATAGCTTTGCATATCAGACTCGTCAGGTTAATGGGGTGATAGTTCCCAGGGTCTGTAGTTGCTCCTTCTTTGTGGAGAGGGATGACTGTAGCAGTGCGCCATTCGGTAGGGACAAAGCCTGAGATGAAGCTGTGACTGAACAGGGCACACAGGTGAGGTGCCAGTTCACTCTGTAGTTCACGTAGAACACAGCCAGGGATATTGTCAGGTCCCACAGAAGCTGTAATCATGGTCTTGGACAGTGTTGTTTTAACCTGTGCAGCAGTAATACTGGGTGCCTGGCAATCTACTGATATTGTGATTGGTCCTTTGGGGGGGGTAATGTTGGCACTGAATTTATCAGCCAGTATATTGGCAATATCTGTTGGCTCGGTATAGGCAGTACCATTGTGCAGCAGCTCAGAGCAAATCTGGGTACTGCCATGGAGATTCTTTACATAACTATAGAAGGCCTTGTGGTTGTCTTTACTATCTGCTGCAATTCTGTTTTCATAGCTAGCTTTAGAGGATTTGATGAGGGATCTCAACTTTGTGTTGAGGCTAATAAGGGAGTTTTTCCAGTCTTGGGACGTCACCTTATTCCGCATCAGTTTCCTCCTTCTGTTGTAGAGTTTGTTTATGGCAGGGGACCACCAGATTGGCTTCCTTTTTTTGAGGAGAGTGTCTTGGTTCTGTTGGGTATGGCGAGATCCATGCATTTGTGTACATGTTCGTACAGTGCAGTGGTGTATGAGTCGGCGGTCTTGCAACTATTCTCCATTTGCATGGGTGCCGTGAAGTTAGCCACCTCTGTTTTTAGGCGAAAGTTACCTTTGGAGAAGTTTTTCGTGGTGGTTACCTTTGCAGGGGGGGGTTTGGAGGGATGTGGATTTTCAAGGTAATTAGTTTGTGGTCGGATCTAACCAGGAAGGAGTTGACTATTGGTGTAGAGCAACAGTCGCACATGTTAGTAATGACCAGGTCAAGGATGTTGCTATCTCTAGTGGGGGTAAGAACGAGCTGGTCCAGGGCATTGGAATTAATGAATTCCAGGAAACGTTTGGCAAGTGTATTGGTACGCGAGTAGTTTTCCCAGTTAATGGAGGGGTAGTTGAAGTCACCCAGTGTTAGGTTGGACCCTAATATTCTCCAGGGGGCTTAGGAACTTGGAATGCAACTCTTGTGACATGGTTGGGGACGTATAGCAGGCTACAACCTGAATCGCTGTCTTACCCAATGTTAGCTGCACCTGAAGTATCTCTGATTCATTATGTTGGGCTACCAGCCTGGAGGTGTGTGCATCCTTTATGAATATGGAAACGCCACCACCTTTGGAGCTTCGGTCCAAGTTCTGGGGCCAAAAAGTGTGGAATGAGTTATAGCCTGGTAGTGCAGGGGTGCTTTCTGCAGCCTTGAACCAGGTCTCTGTTACAGCACAAATGTAGATGTTCTCCATTTTAAGGAGGGCTTCGAGCAAGTGCATTTTGAGATTTAGACTAATAGCTTTGAGCAGCATGATCCTCAGATTACATTAATTTCTAGCTGTTACTGTGGTAATTTGGTCTTTGGAACACCATCTAAAAAAAGGCATTATAGGGGTGGCAAGAGCCTTGGCCAGTATCCGGAAACCCCAGGGGTGACAGATGCAAACCATCTCTGGCAAATCATCGAGGTCTGTCAGTCATGTTATCCCAGGCAAATAGATACTGGATCCCCTTAGAATGACACCAAAAACTTAACCAGTTGTTGAAATCGATCATTTTCTGCTTGTACTGTGGTATCATTCTGGGTGATGGTAGGATGCTGCTCAGGGCTAGGGTCATACCCGCCTGGGCTGCGTAATCCGAGAGCTCCTCCATGTCTCTTTTCATGTAGTCCAGGGAGGTATGTCTCAGGTCATTCACACCCACAAGTACAATGACAGAGTCATATTTGTACCTGTTGAGGGACCTGAGTGCGTCCATTATGTGGCGGACCCTGGCACCTGACTGGCAGCTGACTGTTACTTTCTCCTTATTCATCCTAGTAAGTGTGATATCAGTGTGCTATCGAGTCACCTATGACTAGTATGTTGGGCAGCTGTTTTTCCTTAGGGGCTTTGGTTGAGTGGCACACTGTTTAGGAGAGTTATGTGTGTTGTGATTAGTGTTGTGTTGTGGTGGTTGAGTGCATTTCTGCCTTGGAGGTCTCTGCTGTTTGGGTAGATTTTTGAGAGCCTCCTCGAAGGTGGGTGTGTGGTTTGTGTTTTTATGTAAAGGCAGTGCTGGTATGTGTTCTGGAGGGCTGTGTGTTCCATGTGGTGTGGTGCAAGTGTTGACTTTCTCCTGTTGACACTGTTCTGGTCTTGGCTGGAGAGTGCGTGGCTTACAGTTTGGATATATAAGTGCATCTCTTGCAAGTCTGAGTGTTGGGAGGTAAGAGGAGAGGGTTGTCTGTGTACATGAGGCAGTTGCTACATTGCCTGAGGATACCCAAGTTCATCAGGTTAATAGGAGAAAGCACAAGGAACTGTCCTTTAGACATGCCTGGAGGGGTGAGTATTAATAAGTAGTGGAGCTATTTCCTTGTAGAAGGTTTAGTGCTGGTAGCAATTTTGTGTGCTGCAATAATTGCTACAAGAAGTCTGGTGAAGTGCTAGACTAATATGCTAGTAAAAATGCAGGAGAGGAGAGAACTAGCAGATCTAAGGAAACATTTGAAGAACAGACGTTGGCACTGCCCAGAAGCTTACAACAGTCCTGGATACAGCAAATCTGTATCTGTACAAGACTAGTTACAGGAAAGGTGGGAATCAAGCACGACGAGGTCTTTTAAACCAGAAAGTTGAAAGAGATGTAAAACCTGCCCAAACAGCCAGTAAACTACAATTTCTGTGCCAGAAACTACTCCTCTTGTGGTAGATGGGCTACCTAGTGCTTAACACTGCCACTGATATGCTAGAAGGCTTCCCTCCAACACAGAAAGGCTTGGGGGGCTCAGAAGCTTACATACAGTCCTGGATACAGTAAGTCTGTATCTGGACTAAACTAGTTACAGGAAAGGTGGGAAAAGCGCAAATGTGGCCTTTTAGACCAGAAAGTTGAAAGAGATGGAAAAACTGCCCAAATGGCCAAGAAACTACAATTTCTGGGCCAGAAACCACTCCTCTTGTGGAAGATAGGCTACCTAGTGTTTGCCACTCCTACTGTTGAGCTAGAAAGCTTCCGTCCAGCACAGAAAGGCTTGGGGGGCTCAGAAGCTTACAAACAGTCCTGGATACAGCAAATGTGTATCTGGACTAGACTAGTTACAGCAAATGCGGGAAATAAGCTTAGATTTTTTTTTTCGTATTTTACAGAAAAGCACCTAGAACAGCACTAAAAACAATTCAAGTGCAGTGCAAGCTTGCACACTTGAGTGCGTAGCAATATTAAAGCAAATACAGTTTAAATAAATGCAATTTATTCTA